>NW_025421287.1:0-232589 GCF_011764305.1 Mustela putorius furo | reverse complement strand
TATTTGGGCTCATTCCATAACTTGGCTATTGTTGATAATGCTACTGTAAACATCAGGGTACATGTATCCCTTCAAATCAGTATTTTGGTATCCTTTGGGTACATACCTAGTACTGCAATTGCAAGGTTTAATGTAGTTCTATTTTTCACATTTAAAGAAATATCCATACTGTTTTTCAGAATGGCTGCACCAGTTTGCATTCACTCCAAAAATGCACAAATGTTCTGCTGTCTCTGCATCCTCTCTAATACCTATTGTTTCTTGTGATGTTGATTTTAGCCATTCTGACTGGTGTGAGGTGATATCTTATCTATTTTGATTTGTATTTCCCTGATAATAGTGATGTTGAGTTTCTTTTTCTGTGTATAACCATCTGGATGTGTTCTTTGGAAAAACATCTACTCAATGTCTTCTGCCCAATTCTTAACTTGATTATTTGTGTTTTGGGTTTTGAGTTTGATAAGTTCTTTGTAGATTTTGGATACTAACTTTCCTTCTCCACGGGAGCACTGTTATGCCTGCTGGGCTCTACATCTGCCATTGTTTGGACTTGCTAAAACTTCAGTCTTTTATAATCAGTCTCTGTTGATTATAAAAACTCAGGATAATTAGTCCCTCTCAATTTCCCAGTGAGTAGTTTTGGGGAAATACTTTTCTTGGGCAATTTCTCTCCTCTTTCCATGACCAAGGCTCCCTCCTCTCTGCAGCATCCTTGATTCTTTTATCCCCCTGAATAAGGAGTCTGCATTTCCTACCTTCCATGATGTGGCCTCTTTTCTCCCTCTAGTTATGAGTTTGTTCTCTCAGTCCTCAGATCAATTTCTTGGGTGTTTACAATGATTTGATGTTTATTTAGCTGTGTTTGAGGGACAAGGCAAGCATGGAATACCCCTACTACTCTATTTCTGTGACTTATTTAGTTTACAATAGCTGCTATCTCTTATTGATCCCTATTGTGTTTTAATTTGCTCTTACCTAATGGATAATTATGTGGAGAATCTTTACTTCTGCTTATTTAACAATTTTATTTCTTATTTAGAAAAATGTCTATTTAAATCTTCTTCTCTTTTTAAAATTGGGTTATTTATTTTTTATTATTGAGTTATTAAATTAAATGTATGAATACAAGTCTCGTATGAATACAAGTCTCTTATCAGACACATGATTTACAAATATTCTTTTCCATTCTGCGGGTAGTTTTTTCATGTTCTTAATGGTATTTGCAGCACACACTTTTAGATTTTGATAATTGAGATTTTATTTTTACTACATTTAATTACTTTTTAAATTAATTATGTATTTAACCTTGGGAAACAATTTTATATTTCAAATTTCAAATATCAAGATTTCAGAACCACTTAAAGATAGAAAAAGCTTTGGATGGATTTACATGGAACTACAGATAAGAAAGGCATTGGGGTTGGAAACAGGCTTAGACAAAGTGATAAAGGGAAATTTATAATTTTTACTTGGTGTGTTAGAAATATAAGTTAACAAAAAGGCTAAGTGTATTTTTTATATTTACTTCATTGAATTACAAATTATCCAAATTCCATATTCAATTCAATTCAAGGACATACTTTTTTTGTGCACTGTTATAATTATTTGGTATATATTAGTGAACAGAAAAGACAGGGTTCCTGGACCTTAAGGAGTTTACATCCTAATAGAGACAGATAACAAACTATAAACAGAGAGTAAATTAATTATATGATCCATTAGATGGTAATGAGCTGGGAGGAAAGAAAATGTAGAGTGGAGGAAGGGATCAGGAGCACAGGTCAAGGCCAAGAGGTGAGAAAAGAGGAAAAATTGCTGTATTAAATGGAGTAGGCCTCCTTGAGAAAGTGAGATTTAACCAGATTGAAAGAAGATTGAGAGAACATGCCAAGTGCATCTGGGGCAGCATCTCAGGCAGTAAAAATAACTGGATGGCAGCCATGAGGCAGGAAGGTGCCTGGCCAGCTAGGTGGGATAATAGTGAGGTAAAAGGTTAGAGAGATGAGCAGGAAGGGAGAAAAATTAGATCAGCCTTACAGGCATGATTAGAACATTTGAAGTAAACAAAACTTTACAGGGTTTTGAGTAGAGATCTAATATCATTTGATTTATAAAACACTCACTGGTATTAAGCATAATTAACTCTAGGGAATAAGAATAAACACTAGGGAATTTTCTTTTGATAAAGTGCAGATTTATTGGACTAGCCCTTCTACAGATAGTGTTGTAAATGCTAGGCAATGTAGAAAAGCTAATTATTTGATGGCCAAAACCAGATGGCAAAACAACAACAACAAGCAAAGCAGCAGGGAGGCAAATATCTAACTTCTTGAATTCCGTGCAGGGAATGAATCTGACCTGTAGTCACATCTGGGAGAGTGAACTCAAGACTGGTAAAGTAAGAGAAGTGAAATAGAATCATGTAAATCATAAAACATATTTATTTTGCTGTATGTTTTCTTTTTAAAAAGATTTTATTATTTATTTGATAGAGAGAGAGATTACAAGTAGGCAGAGAGGCAGGCAGAGAGAGGGGGGAAGCAGGCTCCCTGCTGAGCAGACAGCCCAATATGGGCCTCAATCCCAGAACTCTGAGACCCTGACCTGAACTGAAGGTGGAGGCTTAACACACTGAGCCACCCAGGCGTCCCTTGCTGTATGTTTTCTTATGTAGACAAGTAGTACTTATTAGATATTAAAAATTTAAAAAAACATTTCTTTATTATTCTTAATACACTTCTGTCTCATAAAGAATATATTAGTAGATCAAAAACAAAACAAACAAAACAACCTCATACTTAGTAGCATTTACCATGATGCTGACTAGCAGCATGTCAGAAATGCTCTTCCCTTTCTTCAGCAACTTCTCCGATTTTACACCAAACTGTGAAAATAAACAATGAATAGTAGAGAACAGCTAATTTAAAAGTTGGAACCCAAATATTTGGGGGGAAATTAAATGGGCATACTCTCTGGTGAAAACACCGATCACCTGGCACGTTTCTGGAGTCAGCCAAGCATTAGGGGAAATGTGCATGTAGATTTTGAGGCTCCTCTGTTGTGGTTCCCTTGTTTCCAAGATCTTCCTCTTTTCAGCTGCTCTGAAATCCCTAACTTTCATTTGCTAATACCTTAAATCAAAACAACTAAAGATTTCTGTTTGAGTTCTAGCCACTCTAATACTATGCAGATGTGACATTTTCTGGGATAAACTATACAAGCATGGCTCTTGCCCAGGGAATTTTCCTTCCTTCAGTAGTCCAATTCCACACAATTCCTGCCAGGTTTATGCTGATGTGGATCACTTTTTACCACTTTTGGTTTGGTAGCATATTTAAAAACCTATTGTGTAACCCGAAGTCATAAAAATTTACTCCAATGTTTTCTTCCAAAAATTCATAGTTTTAGCTCTTGCATTTAGGTTGATGATCCACTTTGAATTGAGATTTGTGTAGAGGTACAACTTCACGTTTTGCATGTGGATAGCCAGTTGTCTCAGTATAATTTTTTGAAAAGGTTATTCTTTCACCATATAATTGTCTTGCCACCCGTGTGGAAACTGACAACAAATACAAGGGATTAATAGACTCTCAACTCTATTCTATTTATCTGTGTCTACTCTTGTGCTAGTATAACACTATCCTGATAACCACACCTTTGTAATTAAATTTTTATGTTGGGAAGTATGAATCTTCCAAATTTGTTCTTCCCTTTTTAGATTAATTTGGCTATTTTGTGTCCCTTTTAGTACAATAAAATTTTTAGAATCACCTTGTCAATTTCTTTTTCATAATTGTCATTGTTTGAATTATTTAAAATTATGTTATTTTTTTAATTTTTAAAAAATTTTTAAATTTATTTTCAGCATAACAATATTCATTATTTTTGCACCACACCCAGTACTCTATGCAATCCGTGCCCTCTCGAATACCCACCACCTAGTTCCCCCAACCTCCCACACCCCTGCCACTTCAAACCCCTCAGATTGTTTTTCAGAGTCCATAGTCTCTCATGGTTCACCTCCCCTTCCAATTTCCCCCAACTCCCTTCTCCTCTCTAACTCCCCATGTCCTCCATGCTATTTGTTATGCTCCACAAATAAGTGAAACCATATGATAATTGACTCTCTCTGCTTGACTTATTTCACTCAGCATAATCTCTTCCAGTCCCGTCCATGTTGCTACAAAAGTTGGGTATCCTTCCTTTCTGATGGAGGCATAATACTCCATAGTGAATATGGACCACATCTTCCTTATCCATTCGTCCGTTGAAGGGCATCTTGATTCTTTCCACAGTTTGGCGACTGTGGCCATTGCTGCTATAAACATTGGGATACAGATGCCCTTCTTTTCACTACATATGTATCTTTGGGGTAAATACCCAGGAGTGCAATGTCAGGGTCATATTATGTTAGTTTTGAACCTACTATAAATGTAAACAATATTTGGATTGTTCATTCTTAGGTTATAGGAATACAAATGATAGTCACCATACAGTACATCATTGGTTTCTGATGTATGGTGACTATCATAAAACAATTAAAAAAATCCTTTAATAAAGGAATACAAATGATATTTGCATTGATTTTGTATCCTAAAACTTTGAAGAATTTATTATTTCTAATAGTTTTTAGTGATTCTTTAGAATCACTCAGGCATCCTCAAGATTTTTTTTTTATAAACATATATTTTTATCCCCAGGGGTACAGGTCTGTGAATCACCAGGTTTACACACTTCACAGCACTCACCAAAGCACATACCCTCCCCAATGTCCATAATCCCACCCCCTTTTCCCAAACCCCCTCCCTCCGGCAACCCTCAGTTTGTTTTGTGAGATTAAGAGTCACTTATGGCTTGTCTCCCTCCCAATCCCATCTTGTTTCATTGATTCTTCTTCTACCCACTTAAGCCTCCATGTTGCATCACCACCACTTCCTCATATCAGGGAGATCATATGATAGTTGTCTTTCTCTGCTTGACTTATTTCGCTAAGCATGATACGCTCTAGTTCCATCCATGTTGTTGCAAATGGCAAGATTTCATTTCTTTTGATGGCTGCATAGTATTCCATTGTGTATATATACCACATCTTCTTGATCCATTCATCTGTTGATGGACATCTAGGTTCTTTCCATAGTTTGGCTATTGTGGACATTGCTGCTATAAACATTCGGGTGCATGTGTCCCTTTGGATCACTACATTTGTATCTTTAGGGTAAATACCCAATAGTGCAATTGCTGGGTCATAGGGCAGTTCTATTTTCAACATTTTGAGGAACCTCCATGCTGTTTTCCAGAGTGGCTGCACCAGCTTGCATTCCCACCAACAGTGTAGGAGGGTTCCCCTTTCTCTGCATCCTCGCCAGCATCTATCATTTCCTGACTTGTTGATTTTAGCCATTCTGACTGGTGTGAGGTGATATCTCATTGTGGTTTTGATTTGTATTTCCCTGATGCCGAGTGATATGGAGCACTTTTTCATGTGTCACAGAATCTATACTCAGAAAACTATAAAGTACTCATGAAAGAAATTGAGGAAGACACAAAGAAATGGAAAAATGTTCCATGCTCCTGGATTGGAAGAATAAATATTGTGAAAATGTCTATGCTACCTAAAGCAATCTACACATTTAATGCAATTCCTATCAAAGTACCATCCATCTTTTTCAAAGAAATGGAACAAATAATTCTAAGATTTTTTTTTAAATTAACATACACTGTTATTTGTTTCTGAAGTACAGGTCTGTGATTCATCAGTCTTACAGAATTCATAGCACTCTCCATAGCACATACCCTCCCAATGTTCATCACCTAGCAATCCCATCCCTCCCACCCCCCTTCCCCTCCAGCAACCATCAGTTTTTTTCCTGAGATTAAAAAGTGCCTAATGATTTTCCTCCCTCTCTGATTTCCTCTTTTTTCATTTTTCCCTCCCTTCCCCTTATGATCCTCTGTCTTGTCTCTCAAATTCCTCATATCAGTGAGATATGATAATTGTCTTCTTCTGATTGATTTATTTTGCTTAGCATAATAAACTCTAGTCCCATCCATTTCATTGCCAGTGACCAGATTTCATTTCTTGATGGCTGCATAGTATTCCCTTGTATATATATATATACCACCTCTTCTTATCCATTCATCTCTTGATGGACATCTAGGTTCTTCCCATTATTTAGCTATTGTGGACATTGCTGCTATAAACATTCAGGTTGCAAGGTTTTTTTTTCTATTAAAACATTAAAAATTTTAAAATTTTTTTAAAAATTATAATTGCAATAGGGTAACTCTATTTTCAACTTTTTGAGGAAACTCCATACTGTTTTCCAGAGTGGCTGCACCAGCTTGCATTCCCACCAACAATGTAGGAGGGTTCGCCTTTCTTCACATCCTTGCCAACACCTGTCATTTCCTGACTGGTTAATTTTAGCCATTCTGAATGGTGTGAGGTGGTATCTCACTGTGGTTTTGATTTGTATTTCCCTGGTGCCAATTGATGTTGAGCACTTTATCATGTGTCTGTTGGCCATTTGGATGTCCTCTTTGCAGAAATGTCTCTTCATATCTTCTGTCCATTTCTTCATTGGATTACATGTTCTTTGGGTGTTGAGTTTGATAAGTTCTTTATAGATCTCGGATACTAGCCCTCTATCTGATATGTCATTTGCAAGTACCTTCTCCCATTATGTTAGTTGTCTTTTAATTTTGTTGACTATTTCCTTTGCTGTGAAAAAGCTTTTTATCTTGGTAAAGTCCCAATAGTTCATTTTTGCCCTTGCTTCCCTTGCCTTTGGCGATGTTCCTAGGAAGAAGTTGCTGAGGCTGAGGTTGAAGAGATTGCTGACTGTGTTCTCCTCTAGGATTTTGATGGATACCTATCTCACATTGAGGTCTTTCATCCATTTTGAGTCTATTTTCAAGTGTGGTGTAAGGAAATGGTACAATTTTATTCTTCTGCATGTGGCTGTCCAATGTTCCCAACACCATTTGTTGAAGAGACTGTCTTTTTTCCATTGGTCATTCTTTCCTGCTTTGTCGAAGATTAGTTGACCGTAGAGTTGCGGGTCTATTTCTGGGCTCTCTATTCTGTTCCATTGATCTAGGTGTCTGTTTTTGTGCCAGTATCCTACTGTCTTGATGATGACAGCTTTGTAATACAGCTTGAAGTCTGGAATTGTGATGCCACCAACTTTGGCTTTCTTTTTCAACATTTTTCTGGATATTCAGGGTCTTTTCTGGTTCCATATAAATTTTAGGATTATTTGTCCCATTTATTTGAAAAACGCTGATGGTAAATTGATAGGGATTGCATTAAATGTGTAGATTGCTTTAGGTAGCATAGACATTTTCATAATATTAGTTATTCCAATCCATGAGCATGGAATGTATTTCCATTTCTTTGTGTCTTCTCAATTTCTTTCATGAGTACTCTATAGTTTTCTGAGTACAGATTCTTTGCCTCTTTGGTTAGATTTATTCATAGGTATCTTATGGTTTTGGGCGCAGTTGTAAATGGGATTGACTCCTTAATTTCACTTTCTTCTGTCTTGTTGTTGGTGTATAGAAATACAACTGATTTCTGTGCATTGCTTTTATATCCTGATACTTTACTGAATTCCTGTATGAGTTCTAGCAGTTTTGGAGTGGAGTCCTTTAGGTTTTCCACATAAAGTATCATTTCATCAGCAAAGAGTGAGAGTTTGACTCCTTCTTTGCTGATTCAGATGCATTTTATTTCTTTTTGTTGTCCGATTCCTGAGGCTAGGATTTCTAGTACTATGTTGCATGGCAGTGGTGATAGTGGACAGCATTTCTGTGTTCCCTACCTTAGGGGAAAATCTCTCAGTTTTTCCCCATTGAGAATGATATTCGCTGTGGGTTTTTCATTGATGGCTTTGATGATATTGAGTTATGTACCCTCTATCCCTACACTGTGAAGAGTTTTGATCAAGAAAGGATACTGTGCTTTGTCAAATGCTTTTGCACCATCTATTGAGCGTATATATGTTTCTTGTTCTTTGTTTATTAGTGTATTGTATCACATTGGTTGATGTGTGGTATCGATCCAAACTTGCAGGCCAGGAATAAATCCCATTTGATCATGGTGAATAATCCTTTTAATGTACAGTTGGATCCTATTGGCTAGTATTTTGGTGAGAAATTTGGGGTCCTTAACCTTTTCTTTTTTATAAGTCTGGCCAGGGGTTTATCAATCTTATTAATTCTTTCAAAGAACCAGCTCCTAGTTTCATTCATTTGTTCTACTGTTCTTTTAGTTTCTATTTCATTGATTTCTGCCCTGATCTTTATTATTTCTCTTCTCCTGCTGGGTTTAGGCTTTCTTTGCTTTTCTTCCTCCAGCTCCTTTAGGTATAAGATTAGGTTGTGTATTTGAGACCTTTCTTGTTTCTTGAGAAAAGCTTATATCGCTATGTACTTTCCTCTCAGGACCACCTTTGCTGTGTCTCATAGATTTTGAACAGTTGTGTTTTCATTTTCATTTGCTTCTATGAATTTTTAAATCATTCTTTAATTTCCTCATTGACCCAATCATTCTTTGGTAGGATGTTTTTTAGCCTCCATATATTTGAGTTCTTTCCAAGTTACCTCTTGTAATTGAGTCCTCATTTCAGAGTATTGCGGTCTGAAAATATGCAGGGAATGATCCCTGTCTTTTAGTATTGGTTGATACTTGATTTGTGACGCAGGATGTGATCAATTCTGGAGAGTGTTCCATGTGCACTAGAGAAGAATGTGTATTCTGTTGCTTTGGGATGAAATGTTCTAAATATATATGTGATGTCCATCTGATCCAGTGTGCCATTTAAAGCCTTTATTTCCTTGTTCATCTTTTCCTTAGATGATCTGCCCATTTCAGTGAGGGGGGGTGTTAAAGTCCCTTACTATTATTGTATTATTGTGATTTGTTTCTTTGATTTTGATGTTAATTGGTTTATATAGTTGGCTGCTCCCATGTTAGGGGCATAGATATTTTAAATTGTTAGATCTTCTTGTTGGACAGATGCTTTAAGTACAATATAGTGCCCTTCCTCATTTCTTATTATATTCTTTAGCTTAAAATCCAATTTATCTGATATAAGGATTGCCAACCCAGCTTTCTTTTGATGTTCATTAGCATGGTAAATTTTTTTCCACCCCCTCACTTTAAATCTGAAGGTGACTTTTGGTCTAAAGTGAGTTTCTTGTAGACAGTATATCGATGGGTCTTGTTTTTTGTTTGTTTGTTTGTTTGTTTGTTTTTCCAAATCCATTCTGATACCCTGTGTCTTTTGATTGGGGGCATTTAGCCCATTTACATTCAGGATAACTATTGAAAAATATGAATTTAGTGCCATTGTATTGCCTGTAAGGTGACTGTTACTGTGTATTGTCTCTGTTCCTTTCTGGTCTATTCCTTTTAGGCTTTCTTTGTGCCTAAAGACCCTTTTCAGTATTTCCTGGTGGGCTCATTTGGTGTTTGAAACTATTAATTTTTGTTTGTCCCAGAAGATTTTTATCTCTCCTTCTATTTTCAATGACAGCCTAGCTGTATATAGTATTCTTGGCTGCATATTTTTCTCATTTAGTGCTCTGAATATACTATGCCCATCCTGTCTGCTCTGATATGTCTCTGTGTATAGGTCTGCTGTCAATCAAATATTTCTTTCATTGTAAGTTACAGACATCTTGTCCCAAGGTGCTTTCAGAATTTTCTCTTTGTCTCTGAGACTTGTAAGTTTTACTATTAGATGATGGGGTGTGGATCTTTTTTTTTTTTTATTGTGATGGGAGTTCTCTGTGCCTCCTGGACTTTGATGTTTGTTCCCTTCGCCAAATTAGGGAAATTCTCTTCTATAATTTGTTCCAATATACCTTCTGCCCCTTCCCCTTTCTTCTTCTTCTGGGATCCCAATTATTCTAATATTGTTTTTGTCTTATGGTATCACTTATCTCTTGAATTCTCCCCTCATGGTCCAGTAGTTGTTTATCTCTCTTTTTCTCAGTTTCTTTATTCTCCATCATTTGTTCTTCTATATCACTAGTTCTCTCTTCTGCCTCATTTATCCTAGCAGTAAGAGCCTCAATCTTTGATTGCACCTCATTAATAGTTTTTAAAATTTCAACTTGGTTAGACTTTAGTTCTTTTATTTCTTCAGAAAGGGATTCTCTAGTATCTTTTATGCTTTTTAAAAAAAATTTATTTTCAGTGTAACAGTACTCATTGTTTTTGCACCACACCCAGTGCTCCATGCAATCCGTGCCCTCTCTATTACCCACCACCTGGTTCCCCCAACCTCCCACCCCCTGCCCCTTCAAAACCCTCAGATCGTTTTTCAGAGTCCATAGTCTCTCATGGTTCACCTCCCCTTCCAATTTCCTTCAACTCCCTTCTCTTCTCCATCTCTTTTATGCTTTTTTTCAAGCCCAGCTTGTATCTTCATAATCATCATTCTGAACTCTAGTTCTGACATATTAATAATGTCCATATAGATTAAGTCCATAGCAATTGGTACTGCCTCTTGTTCTTTTTTGAGGTGAGTTTTTCCACCTTGTCATTTTGTCCCAAGAAGAATAGATGAATGAGAGAACAAAATACTAAAAGGGTAACAGTGACCCTAGAAAAATATACGCTAACCAAATCAGAAGAAACCCAAAAATGGGGGAGAAGAAAGAAAAAAATATATGATTATGCTGATGAATAGAACAGAGCCACCCACTTGACTTTGAGTGTAATTTGGCCTCTTAAAATAAACTGCCTCATAAAATTTTAAAAAAAAGAAAAAAATATGTATGTATATGTATATGGGTAAACATGATGAAGGGATGGAATATGACTGCAAAGATTAAAATTAAAAATGATTTAAAAATAGAAATTAATAAGATAAGTAGTCGGTTGAAAAAAGAAAAAAGAAGAGAGAGAATGTGATCAGGCTGGAAACTAGAACAAAGCCATATGCTAGATCTAGGGTATATTTTGGTCTGTTAGAAGAAACTTTATCCCAAAATTTTAAAGAAAGAAAAACTTACATGTATACAAAAAATAAGTTTAAATACAATGAAGGGATAGAATATGAGTATAAAAATGAAAAAAGGTACTGAGAAGATAAAATAGTTAAAATAGGTTAAATTAGGAAAGAGTAAAAATTCAAAAGGAAAAATATAGGAAAAGAAAAAATGACAATTTTTAAAAAATTTTATTTATTTTTAAATTTCTTTTCAGTGTTCCACTGGGTGTGGTTCATAAACAATGAATTCTGGAACACCGAAAAATAACAAAAACTTTAAAAATTTAACTTTTAAAGACTAAAGAATCATGGTGGGGGAAAGCCACGAATTCCATGTGTTATATTCCCCTAGCACTGGTTTTTTGTAGTTCTCATTGAACAAACTTGATCTTGGCTGGATGTTCTTGCTGATCTTATGGGTGAGGGCCCTCTTACAGTGATTCTCAAATGTCTTTTCCTGAGGCAGAATTGTATTGCCCTTGCCAAGGGCCAGGCTAAGCAATTTGCTCAGGTTTGCCCTTGGTAGCTTTTGTTCCCTTAAAGCTTTCTGTACAGCTTTGGAGGACAAGAATGAAGATGGCATCCTCCCAATCTCTGGCCCTGGAGGAGCCAAGAGCTTGAGGGCACCCCTCTTTAGTGAGTCCTCAGAGAAAACCAATCAATCACTCCTGTCTCCCTGGTCTCTGGCCGCACTCCATGCTCACCTGACCTGTGACTGAGCATTTGTATTTCTGGCATGTGGCCCCATTTGGAGTTTCCAAACCCAGCCGATTCCTGCAACACACTCCCATGCCCCTCCTCCCAGTGGGGGAAGCGGGGGTCTCCCCTGATCTGCCCTTAGTGGGATCCCTGCTCAAAGAGTAGTGGTCTGACTTTGCCTCAGATCATGGTTTATGGCAACCCCAACTGAGAGCCCCCTCCTTGGCTCCATCTTTGTAGCTGGCTTCCCTGCTGTGATACCTGGGAGCTCTGCCAGACTGAGGCACCCCTTGTCTTTCTGTGCCCCTGAGGGTCCTGAGACCACACTGACCCAGTGAGTATTCCACCCCCTGCTTAGCCACTGGAGTGACATCCCTCCACAGAGCAGACTTCTAAAAGTTCTGATTTTTCTGCTCTGATGCTCTCTCACTTGCCAGGAGCTGGCCCCTCCCCTGTGGTCTATCTTCCTGTATATCGCCTCTGATTCACTTTTCTGCCCCTTCCAGAAATTGGTCGCTTTTTTGTTCATAGAATTGCTATTATTCTTTCTTCCATCTCCTATTGAGTTTGTAGGAGTTCAGAACAGTTTGATAACTATCTAGCTGAATTCCTGGTAAATTTAGGTCTCCTATTCCTCTGCCATCTTACTATTCCCTTCTGTTCAAGATTTTCATTCAGATTTTTGTTGAAGCTTATTGTTCTGAACTTTCCTGTTTTTGTGATATCTTTGTCTGGCTTTGGCATAAAAGTACTACTAGCCTCATAAGTTGAAAAGTATTTCATTCTCTTCCATTTATTGGAAGATTTATTGAAAAATTGGTAATAATTCCCGTTAAATTTTTGGTACAAGCAGTGCCAGGACTTTTCTTTGTGGGTGGTTTTTAAGTTATTACTTCAAAGACCTTATTTGCTTAGATTTATGCAGATTCTATATTTCCTCTGTAGTAGATTTTGGTAGTTTGTGTTTTTTAGGAATTTGTCCATTTTATCTGACCTATCTACCATGAAGGCATGAAATTATTCATAGTATTCCCTTATAATTATTTTAGTATCTATAAAGTTATTATTGATATCCCAACTTTCATTTTTGGTTTTAGCACTTTGAGTCTTTTAAAATTTTGTCATCATAGCTAAAGGTCTGTCAATTTTTTTTAATCTTGTTCACTTTTTTTAATTTATTTTTTTGAATTTTTAAAAATTTTTTAATTCTTTTCAGCATAATAGTATTCATTGTTTTTGCACCACACCCAGTACTCCATGCAATCCTTGCCCTCTCTAATACCCACCACCTGGTTCCCCCAACCTCCCTTCACCACCCCTTCAAAACCCTCAGATTGTTTTTCAAAGTCCGTAGTCTCTCATGGTTCACCTCCCCTTCCAATTTCCCCCAACTCCCTTCTCCTCTCTATCTCCCCATGTCCTCCACGCTATTGGTTATGCTCCACAAATAAGTGAAACCATATGATAACTGACTCTCTCTGCTTGACTTATTTCACTCAGCATAATCTCTTCCAGTCCCATCCATGTTGCTACAAAAGTTGGGTATCCTTCCTTTCTGATGGAGGCATAATACTCCATAGTGTATATGGACCACATCTTCCTTATCCATTCGTCCGTTGAAGAGCATCTTTAATTAAATTAAAATTTAATTAAATTAATTAAATTAAATTAAAATTTAATTAATTAAATTAAATTAAAATTTAATTAATTTAATTAAATTAAAATTTAATTAATTAAATTAAATTAAAATTTAATTTAATTCAATTCAATTTTTAAAATTTATTTTCAGCATAACAGTATTCATTGTTTTTTCACCATACCCAGTGCTCCATGCAATCCTTGCCTCTATAATACCCACCACCTGGTACCCCGACCTCCCACCCCTTCCTTATCCATTCGTCCGTTGAAAGGCATCTGGGTTCTTTCCACAGTTTGGCCACCATGGCCATTGCTGCTATAAACATTGGGGTACAGATGGCCATTCTTTTCACTACATATATATCTTTGGGTTAAATACTCAGTAGTGCAATGGCACGGTCATAGAGAAGCTCTATTTTTAATTTCTTGAGGAATATCCACACTGTTCTCCAAAGTGGCTGCACCAACTAGCATTCCCACCAACAGTGGAAGAGGGTTCCCCTTTCTCCACATCCTCTCCAACACATGTTGCTTCCTGTCTTGCTAATTTTGACCATTCTAACTGGTGTAAGGTGGTACCTCAATGTGGTTTTAATTTGAATCTTCCTGATGGCTAGTGATGATGAACATTTTTACATGTGTCTGATAGCCATTTGTATGTCTTCATTGAAGAAGTGTCTGTTCATATCTTCTGCCCATTTTTTGATATGATTATCTGTTTTGTGTGTGAATATTGTTGATCTTTTTTAAAAGAATCAACTTTTGATTTTGTTGATTTTATTTATGGTTTGCTATTCCTTATTTCATTTCTTTTCTCTCTAATATTATTGCTTTCCTCTTTTTGCTTACTTTAGGTTTAATGTGCCCTTCTTTTCCCTGTGCCTAAAGGTCAATAGTTAAATTACTGATTTGAGATCTTTCTTCTTTCTAATATATTAATTTAGAGCTATATATTTTCCACTGAGCATGCTTTAACGTCATTCTGTAAGTTTCATTATTTTTCATTTTCACTTTCATTGAAGTATTTTCTAACTTCCCTTGGGATCTCTGCTTTGAGCCAATGTTATTTATAATTTGATGATTTGTAGCAGTGCAGTGCCAACACTGGCTGCCTAACTTGCATACATCAAGTACCTGCCCCTGGTGCTCTGGTAGCACTTTCCTTTTAGTCATGCTATCCTCTGTTCCAGCATGGTGGTCCCAAACCCCAGAAGACTGGCACAAATCACTGCACACAACATGTCCCCCAACCAGAGAGTCCTTCAGGGCTTTGTTCTGAGGGAGGTGGTGACAGGTCTCATTTCACAAACAGACTAGAGCACACCAATTTAAAACTCAGAATATTCAGGCCAGGAACCAAACACTGCCCATGGCAGGCAAGGAGAGTCTCTGAAGATGACTGGTCTGAAGAAAAGAGCTGCCACACACAACAACAGAGCACAAGCGGCATACATTTGAGACATTCTTTGAAGCTGTAGGCCCTGGGCACTGCATGACCTCTTCTTCATAAGGCCATTACTTTCAGGAGTGGGAGGCATAACTGACCTTCCTAACACAGAGAAGAAGGCAGCGACTTAGACAAAATGCAAAATCAAGTAACTTGCCTGATACATGATACATGTAACTTGCTTGATGCAGAATTTAGAGTAACAATCAAAAGGATACTCACTGGGCATGAGATAAGAATATAAGACATCAGTGAGACCCTTACCATGGAGCTAATATTAGAAAAGAATTGATCAGAGATGAAGAATACAATAAATGAGATTGGAAACAGATTTGATGTAGTGAACAGCTGGCTGGAAGAAACAGAGGAATGAATTAGCAACCTAGAAGACAGCATAATTGAAAGCAATGAAGCTAAAAAAAAGAAAGAAAGAAGAATTATGCAAGATGAGAATAGACTTGGGAACTCAATGACTCCATCAAATGTAATTAACATTCATATTATAGGAGTCCCAGAAGAAAAGACAAAAAGGGTGGAGAAAATTTATTTGAGGAAATCATAGCTGAAAACTTCCCTGGGCTTAGGAAGGAAACAGGGGTCCAGATCCAGGAGGCACAGATAATCCCCATCAAAATTAAAAGAAGCAGGCAACACCAAGCCTCATTGTAATTAAATTTGCAAGATACAGTGATAAAGAAAAAAACTTGATGAAATCCCAAAAGTTCATTTTTTGCTTTTGTTTCCCTTGCCTTTGCAGATATATCTTCTTTTTTTCTTTAAAGATTTAATTTTTAATTTTTTAAAATTTTTTATTTTTAAGAAACATATATTTTTATCCCCACGGGTACAGTTTTGTGAATCGCCAGGTTTACACACTTCACAGCACTCACCATAGCACATACCCTCCTCAATGTCCATAACCCCACCCCCCTTCTTCCAACCCCCTTCCCCCAAGCAACCCTCAGTTTGTTTTGTGAGATTAAGAGTAATTTATGCAGACGTATCTTGAAAGAAGCTGTGGTGGCTGATGTTGAAGAGATTACTGCTTATGTCCTTCTCTAGGATTTTGATGGATTTCTGTCTCACATTGAGGTCTTTCATCCACTTAGAGTTGATCTTTGTGTATATGGTGTAAGAGAACCGTTCAGTTTCATTCTTCTGTATATAGCTGACCAATTTTCCTAGCACTATATATTGAAAAGACTGTTTTTTATCCACTGGATATTTTTTCCTGCTTTGTCAAATATTAATTGACCGTAGAGTTAAGGGTCCATATCTGGGCTCTCTACTCTGTTCCATTGATATATGTGTCTATTTTTGTGCCAGTACCATGCTGTCTTGGTGATCACAGCTTTGTAATGTAGCTTGAAATCAGGGAATGCAATGCCCCCCCAGCTTTTTTTTTTCTTTTTCAATATTTACTTGGAGATTTGGGGTCTTTTCTGGTTCCATACAAATTTGAGAACTGTTTGTTCCAGCACTTTGAAAAAATGCCATTGGTATATGTATTGATTGTATTGATTAGGATGGCGCTGAAAGTATAGATTGCTCTGGGCAAAATAGATATTTTGATGATGTTTATTCTTCTGATCCATGAACATGGAATGTTTTTCCATATTTTTGTGTCCTCTTCAACTTCTTTCATAAGTGTTCTGTAGTTCCTATAGTATCAATCCTTTACCTCTTTGGTTAGGCTTATTCCCAGGAATCTTATGGTTTTTGGTGCTATTGTACATGGAATCAATTCCCTAATTTCTGTTTCTACAGTTACATTGTTAGCTTATAGGAAAGCAACTGATTTCTGTGGACTGATTTTGTATCATTCCACATTACTTAATTGTTGTATCAGTTCTAGTAATTTGGGGGGTGGAGTCTTTTGGGTTTTCCAAATAAAGTATCATGTCATCTGTGAAGTGAGGGAATTTGACTTCTTCTTTATCAATTTGAATAGATGTTATTTCTTTTTGTTGTCTGATTGCAGTTGCTAGGACTTCTAGTACTATGTTGAACAATAGTGGTGAGAGTGGACATCCTTGTAGTGTTCCTCATCTTAAGGGACAGATCTCAGCTTTTCCCCATTGAGAATGATATTCTCTGTCGGCTTTTCATAGAGGGCTTTTATGAAATTGAGGAACGTTCCCGCTATCCCTACACTCTGAACAGTTTTAATCAGGAAAGGATGCTGTATTTTCAAATGCTTTTCCTGCATCAACTGATAAGACCATGTAGTTTTCTCTCCTTTTATTAATGTGTTCCATCACATTGATTTGGTATTGTTGAACCAACCTTGCCTCTCAAGGATAAATCCCACCTGGCCATAATGGATAATCTTTTTAATGTGCTGTCAGATCCTATCAGCTAGGATCTTGTTGAGAATTTTGGCATCCATATTTATCAGGGATATTGGTCTGAAATTCTCCTTTTTGATGGGGTCTTTGCCTGGTTTTGGATTCAAGGTGATACTGGTCTCATAGAACGAGACTGGAAGTTTTCCTTCTGTTTCTATTTTTTGAAACAGGTTCAGGAGAATAAGTATTATTTCTCCTTTGAGTGGTAGAATTGCTTAGAGAATCCATTAACTTCAAGACATGTCTCCAAAGGTAAGGGAAATAAAAGTGAAAATTAACTTTTGGGACTTCATCAAGATAAAAAGCTTTTGCACAGCAAAGGAAAGAGTCATAAAAACTAAGAGACAATCATATAAAAAAATGGGCAGAAGATATGAACAGACACTACTCCAATGAAGACATACAAATGGCTATCAGACACATGTAAAAATGTTCATCATCACTAGCCATCAGGGAGATTCAAATTAAAACTACATTGAGATATCACTTTATACCAGTTAGAATGGACAAAATTAGCAAGACGAGAAACATATGTTGGAGGGGATGTGGAGAAAGGGGAACCCTCTTCCACTGTTGGTGGGAATGCAAGTTGGTGCAGCCTCTTTGGGGAACAGTGTGGAGATTCCTCAAGAAATTAAAAATAGAACTTCCCTATGACCCTGCCATCGTACGACTGGGTATTTAACCCAAAGATACATATGTCGTGAAAAGAAGGGCATCTGTATCCCAATGTTATAAACAGCAATGGCCACGGTCGCCAAACTGTGGAAAGAACTAAGATGCCCTTCAACGGATGAATGGATAAGGAAGATGTGGTCCATATACTCTATGGAGTATTATGCCTCCATCAGAAAGGATGAATACCCAACTTTTGTAGCAACATGGATGGGACTGGAAGAGATTATGCTGAGTGAAATAAGTCAAGCAGAGAGAGTCAATTACCATATGGTTTCACTTATTTGTGGAGCATAACAAATAGCATGGAGGACAAGGGGAGATGGAGAGGAGAAGGGAATCGGGGGAAATTGGAAGGGGAGGTGAATCATGAGAGACTATGGACTCTGAAAAACAAGCTGAGGGTTTTGAAGGGGTGGGGGATGGGAGGTCGGGTTACCAGGTGGTGGGTATTATAGAGGCAAGGATTGCATGGAACACTGGGTGTGGTGAAAAAACAATGAATACTGTTATGCTAAAAAAATAAAAAATAAATTAAAGGGGGTGGAGTCAAGATGGCAGAGAAGTAGCAGGCTGAGACTACTTCAGCTAGCCAGAGATCAGCTAGATAGCTTATCTAAAGATTGCAAACACCTGAAGATCCATCGGCAGATCAAAGAGAAGAAGAACAGCAATTCTGGAAACAGAAAAACAACCACTTTCTGAAAGGTAGGACCGGCAGAGAAGTGAATCCAAAGCGACGGGAAAATAGACTCCGGGGGGAGGGGCCGACTCCCGGCAAGCGGCAGAGCAACGGCGCACAAAATCAGGACTTTTAAAAGTCTGTTCCGCTGAGGGACATAGCTCCAGAGGCTAAACCAGGGCGAAGCACACGCGGGATCAGCGTGGCCTCAGGTCCCCCAGGGTCACAGAAGGATCGAGGGTGTCTGAGTGTCGCAGAGCTTGCGGGTATTGGAACAGGAAAGCCAGCTACAGAGACAGAGCCGAGAGTAAGCTCACAGCTCGGTGTTACCTTGAACCGGTCGCAGGCTCGGTGAGGTCAGAGCGCGGCCGGAGGTCAGGCAGACGGGAGTAACTGGGCGCTGTTCTCTGAGGGCACACTGAGGAGTGGGGCTCTGGGCTCTTGGCTCCTCCAGGCCGGAGACCAGGAGGCCGCCATTTGTATTCCCGTCCTCCGGAACTCTATGGAAAGCACTCAGGGAACAAAAGCTCCTGAAAGCAAACCCGAGCAGATTACTCACCCCAGCCCCGGGTAAGGGCGGTGCAATTCCGCCAGGGGCAAAGACACTTGAGAATCACTACAACAGGCCATTCCCCCAGAAGATCAACAAGAAATCCAGCCGAGACCAAGTTCACCTACCAAGGAGTGCGGTTTCAATACCAAGGAGAGCAGCAGAATTCCAGAGGAGGAGAAAGCAAAGCACGGAACTCATGGCTTTTTCCCTGTGATTTTTTTTAGTCTTGCAGTTAATTTAATTTTTTTCTTTTTCATTTTTTGTTTTTTTTCTCGCCTTCTGGTAATTTTTTTTTAACTTTTACCTTTTTCCTTTTTAACGTTTTTTAACTAGTTTATCCAATATATATATTTTTTCTTTTTTATATTTTTCTTATTTGTTTTCTTTTTTTTAAATTCCTTTCTTTTCTTTTTTTTTTCTTTTTTCTTTTTTTTCCTTTCTTCCTTTTTGAATCTCTTTTTATCCCCTTTCTCCCCCCTCACGATTTGGGATCTCTTCTAATTTTGTTAAAGCATATTTTCCTGGGGTTGTTGCCACTCTTTTAGTATTTTACTTGCTCCTTCATATACTCTTATCTGGACAAAATGACAAGACGGAAAAATTCAACACAAAAAAAAGAGCAGGAGGCAGTACCGAAGGCTAGAGACCTAATAAATACCGACATTGGTAATATGTCAGATCTAGAGTTCAGAATGACAATTCTCAAGGTTCTAGCCGGGATCAAAAAAGGCAGGGAAGATATTAGAGAAACCCTCTCGAGAGATATAAAAGCCCTTTCTGGAGAAATAAAATAACTAAAATCTAACCAAAATGAAATAAAAAAAGATATTAATGAGGTGCAATCAAAAATGGAGGCTCTCACTGCTAGGAAAATGAGGCAGAAGAAAGAATTAGTGATATGGAAGACCAAATGACAGAGAATAAAGAAGCTGAGCAAAAGAGGAACAAACAGCTACTGGACCACGAGGGGAGAATTCGAGAGATAAGTGACACCATAAGACGAAACAACATTAGAATAATTGGGATTCCAGAAGAAAAAGAAAGAGAGAGGGGAGCAGAAGGTATACTGGAGAGAATTATTGGAGAGAATTTCCCCAATATGGCAAAGGGAACGAGCATCAAAATTCAGGAGGTTCAGAGAACGCCCCTCAAAATCAATAAGAAAAGGCCCACACCCCATCACCTAATAGTAAAATTTACAAGTCTCAGTGACAAAGAGAAAATCCTGAAAGCAGACCAAGAAAAGAAGTCTGTAACATACAATGGTAAAAATATTAGATTGGCAGCTGACTTATCCACAGAGATCTGGCAGGCCAGAAAGAGCTGGCATGATATTTTCAGAGCACTAAACGAGAAAAACATGCAGCCAAGAATACTATATCCAGCTAGGTTATCATTGAAAATAGAAGGAGAGATTAAAAGCTTCCAGGACAAACAACAACTGAAAGAATTTGCAAACACCAAACCAGCTCTACAGGAAATATTGAAAGGGGTCCTCTAAGCAAAGAGAGAGCCTACAAGTGGTAGATCAGAAAGGAACAGAGACCATATACAGTAACAGTCACCTTACAGGCAATACAATGGCACTAAATTCATATCTCTCAATAGTTACCCTGAATGTTAATGGGCTAAATGCCCCTGTCAAAAGACACAGGGTATCAGAATGGATAAAAAAACAAAACCCATCTATATCTTGCCTCCAGGAAACTCATTTTAAGCCCGAAGACACCTCCAGATTTAAAGTGAGGGGGTGGAAAAGAATTTACCATGCTAATGGACATCAGAAGAAAGCAGGAGTGGCAATCCTTATATCAGATCAATTAGATTTTAAGCCAAAGAGTATAATAAGAGATGAGGAAGCACACTATATCATACTCAAAGGGTCTGTCCAACAAGAAGATTTAACAATTTTAAATATCTATGCCCCCAATGTGGGAGCAGCCAACTCTATAAACCAATTAATAACAAAATCAAAGAAACAGATCAACAATAATACAAGAAAAGTAGGGGACTTTAACACTCCCCTCACTGAAATGGACAGATCATCCAAGCAAAAGATCAGCAAGGAAATAAAGGCCTTAAATGACACACTGGACCAGATGGACATCACAGATATATTCAGAACATTTGATCCCAAAGCAACAGAATACACATTCTTCTCTAGTGCACATGGAACATTCTCCAGAATAGATCACATCCTCGGTCCTAAATCAGGACTCAACTGGTATCAAAAGATTGGCATCATTCCCTGCATATTTTCAGACCACAATGCTCTGAAGCTAGAACTCAACCACAAGAGGAAGTTAGGAAAGAACCCAAATACATGGAGTCTAAACAGCATCCTTCTAAAGAATGAATGGGTCAACTGGGAAATTAAAGAAGAATTGAAAAAAATCATGGAAACTAATGACAATGAAAATACAACAGTTCAAAATCTGTGGGACACAACAAAGGTAGTCCTGAGAGGAAAATATATAGCGGTACAAGCCTTTCTCAAGAAACAAGAAAGGTGTCAGGTACACAACATAACCCTACACCTAAAGGAGCTGGAGAAAGAACAAGAAAGAAACCCTAAGCCCAGCAGAAGAAGAGAAATCATAAAGATCAGAGCAGAATTCAATGAAATAGAAACCAAAAAGACAATAGAGCAAATCAACGAAACTAGGAGCTGGTTCTTTGAAAGAATTAATAAAATTGATAAACCCCTGGCACGACTTATCAAAAAGAAAAGAGAAAGGACCCAAATAAATAAAATCATGAATGAAAGACGAGAGATCACAACTAACAGCAAAGAAATACAAACTATTATAAGAACATACTATGAGCAACTCTACGCCAACAAATTTGACAATCTGGAAGAAATGGATGCATTCCTAGAAACATATAAACTACCACAACTGAACCAGGAAGAAGTAGAAAGCCTGAACAGACCCATAACCAGTAAGGAGATTGAAACAGTCATTAAAAATCTCCAAACAAACAAAAGCCCAGGGCCAGACGGCTTCCCGTGGGAATTCTACCAAACATTTAAAGAAGAACTAATTCCTATTCTCCTGAAACTGTTCCAAAAAGTAGAAATGGAAGGAAAACTTCCAAACTCATTTTATGAGGCCAGCATCAACTTGATCCCAAAACCAGACAAGGATGCCATCTAAAAAGAGAGCTATAGACCAATATCCTTGATGAACACAGATGCCAAAATACTCAACAAAATACTAGCCAATAGGATTCAACAGTACATTAAAAGGATTATTCACCACGACCAAGTGGGATTCATTCCAGGGCTGCAAGGTTGGTTCAACATCCGCAAATCAGTCAATGTGATACAACACATCAATAAAAGAAAGAACAAGAACCATATGATACTCTCAATAGATGCTGAAAAAGCATTTGACAAAGTACAGCATCCCTTCCTGATCAAAACTCTTCAAAGTGTAGGGATAGAGGGCACATACCTCAATATCATCAAAGCCATCTATGAAAAACCCACCGCAAATATCATTCTCAATGGAGAAAAACTGAAAGCTTTTCCACTAAGGTCAGGAACACGGCAGGGATGTCCATTATCACCACTGCTATTCAACATAGTACTAGAGGTCCTAGCCTCAGCAATCAGACAACAATAGGAAATTAAAGGCATCCAAATTGGCAAAGAAGAAGTCAAATTATCACTCTTTGCAGATGATATGATACTATACATGGAAAACCCAAAAGACTCCACTGCAAAACTGCTAGAACTTATACAGGAATTCAGTAAAGTGTCAGGATATAAAATCAATGCACAGAAATCAGTTGCATTTCTCTACACCAACAGCAAGACAGAAGAAAGAGAAATTAAGGTGTCAATCCCATTTACAATTGCACCCAAAACCATCAGATACCTAGGAATAAACCTAACCAAAGAGGCACAGAATCTATATTCAGAAAACTATAAAGTACTCATGAAAGAAATGGAGGAAAACACAAAGAAATGGAAAAATGTTCCATGCTCCTGGATTGGAAGAATAAATATTGTGAAAATGTCTATGCTACCTAAAGCAATCTACACATTTAATGCAATTCCTATCAAAGTACCATCCATCTGTTTCAAAGAAATGGAACAACTAATTCTAAAATTTATATGGAACCAGAAAAGACCTCGAATAGCCAAAGGGATATTGGAAAAGAAAGCCAACGTTGGTGGCATCACAATTCCGGACTTCAAGCTCTATTACAAAGCTGTCATCATCAAGACAGCATGGTACTGGCACAAAAACAGACACATAGATCAGTGGAACAGAATACAGAGCCCAGAAATAGACCCTCAACGCTATGGTCAACTAATCTTCGACAAAGCAGGAAAGAATGTCCAATGGAAAAAAAGACAGCCTCTTCAATAAATGGTGCTGGGAAAATTGGACAGCTACATGCAGAAAAATGAAATTGGACCATTTCCTTATACCACACACAAAAATAGACTCAAAATGGATGAAGGACCTCAATGTGCGAAAGGAATCCATCAAAATCCTTGAGGAGAACACAGGCAGCAACCTCTTCGACCTCAGCCACAACAACATCTTCCTAGGAACAACGTAAAAGGCAAGGGAAGCAAGGGCAAAAATGAACTATTGGGATTTCATGAAGATCAAAAGCTTTTGCACAGCAAAGGAAACAGTTAACAAAATCAAAAGACAACTGACAGAATGGGAGAAGATATTTGCAAACAACATATCAGATAAAGGACTAGTGTCCAGAATCTATAAAGAACTTAGCAAACTCAACACCCAAAGAACAAATAATCCAATCAAGAAATGGGCAGAGGACATGAACAGACATTTCTGCAAAGAAGACATCCAGATGGCCAACAGACACATGAAAAAGTGCTCCATATCACTCGGCATCAGGGAAATACAAATCAAAACCACAATGCGATATCTCCTCACACCAGTCAGAATGGCTAAAATAAAGAAGTCAGGAAATGACAGATGCTGGAGAGGATGCGGAGAAAGGGGAACCCTCCTACACTGTTGGTGGGAATGCAGCTGGTGCAGCCACTCTGGAAAACAGCATGGAGGTTCCTCAAAATGTTGAAAATAGAACTGCCCTATGACCCAGCAATTGCACTATTGGGTATTTACCCTAAAGATACAAACGTAGTGATCCAAAGGGGCACGTGCACCTGAATGTTTATAGCAGCAATGTCCACAATAGCCAAACTATGGAAAGAACCTTGATGTCCATCAACAGGTGAATGGATCAAGAAGATGTGGTATATATACACAATGGAATACTATGCAGCCATCAAAAGAAGTGAAATTTTGCCATTTGCCACAACATTGATGGAACTAGAGCGTATCATGCTTAGTGAAATAAGTCAAGCAGAGAAAGACAACTATCATATGATCTCCCTGATATGAGGAAGTGGTGATGCAACATGGGGGCTTAAGTGGGTAGGAGAAGAATCAATGAAACAAGATGGTATTGGGAGGGAGACAAACCATAAGTGACTCTTAATCTCACAAAACAAACTGAGGGTTGCTTGGGGGAGGGGGTTTGGGAGAAGGGGGTGGGATTATGGACATTGGGGAGGGTATGTGCTTTGGTCAGTGCTGTGAAGTGTGTAAACCTGGTGATTCACAGACCTGTACCCCTGGGGATAAAAATATATGTTTATAAAAAATAAAAAATTTAAAAAAATTTAAAAAAAAACTGAGAGGTAACCCGCGGAATGGGAGAAGATATTTGCAAATAACACTACAGACAAAGAGCTGATATCCAAGATCTGTAAAGAATTTCTCAAATTCGACCTCCAAAAAACAAATAATTAAGTCAAAAAATGGACAGAAAACATGAACAGACACTTCTCCAATGAAGACATACAAATGACTGGCAGACACATGGAAAAATATTCATCATCATTACCCATCAGAGAAATGAAAATAAAAACCACATTGAAATCTCACCTTACAGCAGTTAGAATGGCTAAAATTGACAAGGTAAGAAACAAACAAATGTTAGAGAGGTTTTGGAGAAAGGGGAACCCTCTTACACTGTTGATTGGAATGTAGGTTGATATAGCCACTTCAGAAAAATGTGGAGGTTCCCCAAGAAGTTAAAAATAGAGCTACCTTATGACTCAGTAATTGCACTACCAAGCATTTATCCCAAAGATACAGGGGTAGTGAAAAGAAGAGCACATGCACCCCAATGTTCATAGCGACAATGTCCACAATAGCCAAACTGTAGAAAGAGTCACAATGCCCTTCAACAGACAAATGGATAAAGAAGATGTGGTTCATATATACAATGGAATATTACTCAGCCATCAGAAAGGATGAATACCCAGCTTTTGCATCAACATGGATGGGACTGGAGGACATTATGCTGACTGAAATAAGCCAGAGAAAGTCCATTATCATATGCTTTCACTTTTTTTATGGAACATAAGGAATAGCATGGAGGACATTGAGAAGGAAGGGAAAAATGAAGATGGGGGAATCAGCGGGGAAGATGGTCCATGGGAGACTATGGACTCTGGGAATCAAACTGAGGGCTTTAGAGGGAAGAGGGTTAGGGGAATGGGTTAGCCCCTTGAAGGGTATTAAGGAGAGCATGTATTGCATGGAGCACTGGGTGATATACATAAACAATGAATCTTGGTACACTACATCAAAAAAAAAAACAAAAAAAGCCTAAATATGTACTCTATGGTGACTAACATAATAAAAAAAAGAAAAAAATCTTAAAAGCAGCAAAACAAAAGAAGTCCTTCACTTGCAAAGAGAAAACCCATAAATCTTGCTGAATATTTCTCAATAGAAACTTGACAAGCCAGAAGGGAGTGGTATGATATATTCTAAATGCTGAATGGGAAAAATCTGTAGTAAAGAAACTGTATCCAGCAAGGCTATCATTCAGAATGACAAGATAGATAGTTCCCCAGAGAAACAAAAATTAAAGGAGTTTGTGACCACTAAATCATCCCTGCAAGAAATACTGAAGGGGACTCTTTGAGTGCAAAAGAGTGACCAAAAATGACAGGGATAAGAAGGGAATCAGAGAAAATCTCTAGAAACAAAGAAAAAACAAGTAATAAAATGGCACAAAATACATAGCTATCAATAATTACTTTGAATGCAAATAGACTAAACACTCCAGTCAAAGGACATGGATTGTCAGAATGGATTTAAAAAAAAAAAAAGGCAGGGGGAGGGGCGCCTGGGTGGCTCAGTGAACCCACTGAGCCAAAGCCTCTGCCTTTGGCTCAGGTCATGTTCTCAGTGTCCTGGGATCGAGTCCCACATTGGGCTTTCTGCTTGGCAGGGAGCCTGCTTCCTCCTCTCTCTCTGCCTGACTCTCTGCCTACTTGTAATCTCTCTCTGTCAAATAAATAAATAAAATCTTTTAAAAAGGGGGGCATCTATATGCTTTCTACAAGAGACTTATTTTAGACCTGAAGACACCTGCAGATTTAAAGTGAGGAGATGCGGAAACATCAATCATGCAAATGAATGTCAAAAGAAAGCTGAAGTAACAATATTTATATCAGACAAACTAAACATTAAAACAAAGTTTCTAAAAAGAGACAAATAAGGGCCTGTATAATCATAAAGGGGATAATCCAACAAGATTATATAACACTTGTAAATATTTATGCACCTAAAATGGGAGCACCCAAATATATAAAGCAATTAATAAAAAGCATAAAGGAATTCACCAATAATAATATAATAATAGCAGGGGACATTAACACCCCACTAACATGAATGAACAGGTCATCTAAGCAGAAAATCAACAAGAAAACAATTGTTTTGAATGACACACTAGACTAGATGAACTTAACACTGCATCCTAAAACAGAAGAATATACATTCTTTTCAAGTACACAAGGGACATTCTCCAGAATAGATCATATATTAAGTCACAAAACAGGCCTCAACAATACAGAAAGAGTAACATCATATACTGCACCTTTTCTGACCACAGTGCTATGAAACTAGAAGTCAGATAGAAGAAAAAAATCTAGAAAGACCACACATACATGGAGGTTAAACAACATGCTACTGAACAATGAATGGGTCAACCAGGAAATCAAAGAAGAAATAAAAATTACATGGAAAGAAGTGAAAATGAAAGCTTTTGGGATGCAGCAAAAGCAGTCCTAAGAGCAAAGTATATAGCAATAGAGGACTACCTGAGGAAGCAAGCAAAATCTCAAATGTACAACCTAGCCTTACACCTAAAAGAGCTAGAAAAAGTACAAATGAATCCTAAAGCCACTAGAAGGAGGAAAATAAAGATTTAAGCAGAAATACAAGGTATAGAAACTAAAGAAAACATTAGAACAGATGAATGAATCCAGGATCTGGTTCTTTTAAAAATTTAACAAAATTAATAAACCTCTTATTGAAGAGACTTTTTTCCATCGGAAGTTTCTTCCTGCTTTGTCGAAGATTATTTGACCATAGAGTTGAGGGTCCATATCTGGGCTCTCTACTCTGTTCCATTGATATATGTGTCTGTTTTTGTGCTGGTATCATGATGTCTTGGTGATCACATGTAGCTTGAAATCAGGGAATGCAATGCCCCCAGCTTTGTTTTTCTTTTTCAACATTTCCATGGTGATTTGGGGTCTTTTCTGGTTCTTTTCTAGTTCCATACAAATTTGAGAATTGTTTGTCCCTGCACCTTGAAAAATGCTCGTGGTATTTTGATCAGGATGACATTGAAAGTATAGATTGCTTTGGCCAGTATAGACATTTCAACAATGTTTATTCTTCTGATCCATGACAATGGAATGTTTTTCCATCTTTTTGTGTCTTCAATTTCTTTCATGAGTGTTCTGAAGTTCCTTAAGTACAGATCCTTTACCTCTTTGGTTGGGTTTATTCCAAGGTATTTTATGGTTCTTGGTGATATAGTAAATGGAATAAATTCTCTAATTTCCCTTTCTATAGTTTCATTGTTAGTGTATAAGAAAGAAACTGATTTCTGTGCATCAATTTTGTATCCTGCCACATTACTGAATTGCTGTATAAGTTCTAGTAATTGCAGCCACTTTGGAAAACAGTGTGGAGATTCCTCAAAAAATTAAAAATATAGTTACCCTATGATCCAGCAATACCCATTAGTGTATTTACCCCAATGATACAGCTATAGTGAAAATAAGGGCCATATGCACCCCAATGTTCATAGCAGTAATGTCCACAATCACCAAACTGTGGAAAGAGCCAAGATGCCTTTCAACAGACAAATGGATAAAGAAGATATGGTCCCTATATACAACATACTATTACTCAGAAAATATGAATACCCAGCTTTTGTATCAACATGGATGGGACTAAAGGAGATTGTGCTGACTGAAATAAGTCAAGCAGAGAAAGTCAATTATCATATGGTTTCACTTAATTGTGGAACATAAGGAATAACATGGAGGACATTTGGAGAAGGAAAGGAAAAGTGAATTGGGGGAAATTGGAAGGGGACATGAACCATGAGAAACTATGGACTCTGAGAAACAAACTGAGGGTTTTAGAGGGGAGGGGTGTGAGGGGTATGGGTGAGCCTGGTGGCGGGTATTCAGGAGGGCACATATTGCATGGAGCATTGGGTGTGGTACATAAACAATGAATCTTGGAGCACAGAAAAAATAAAATTAAATTTAAAAAAGGCAAGCTCATAAAAATAAAAATAAATAAATAAAATTGATAAACCTCTAGCCATATGTATCAAAAAGAACAGACACAAAATAAATAAAATCACAAATACAGGAAGATAAATAATAACAAGTACCACAGAAATGCAATTATAAAAGAATATTATGAAAAATGATATGCAAACAAATTGGACAACCCTTAAGAAATGGACAAATTCCTAGACACATATAAACCCACAAAATGGAAATAGGAAGAAATAGGAAACTTGAATAGGCAGATAACCAGAATATAAAGGGAATCAATAATCAAAAACTCCCAACAAACAACAGTTCAGGGCCAGATGGTTCACAGGAGAACTCTACCAAATATTTAAAGAAGAGCAATACCTTTTCCTATGTAATTATTCCAAAAAATAGAAGTGGAGGGAGAACTTCCAAATTCATTTTCCCAGGCCAGAGTTACCCTGATATCAAAACCAGACAAAGACTCCACTAAAGAAGAATAGTACAGGTCAATATCCCTGATGAACATGGATGCAAAAATTCTCAATAAAATACAAAAAAACCCACCTGAATCCAACAATATATTTAAGAAAATCAGACCCCAATTAAGTGAGATTTATTCCTGATTTGCAAGAGTGGTATAATATTTGCAAATCAATCAACACAATACATCACATTAATAAAAGAAATGATAAAGATTGTATAATCATTTCCATAGATCCAGAAAAAAATTGACAAAATACAGCATTCATTCTTTTTTTTTTTTAACAAAAGATTTTATTTATTTGAGAGAGTGAGAGCACAAGCAAGGGGGAGGGGTAGAGGAGAGGGATAAGCAGACTCCTTGGTGAGTAGGAAGATGATGTGGGACTTGATTCCAAAACCCTGGGATTATAACCTGAGCTGAAGGCAGACACTTAACTGACTGAGCCACACAGGCGCCTTACAGCAACCATTTTTGATAAAAACCTTAAACAAAGTAGGTTCTGAAGGAACAGACCTCAACATAATAAAGGCCATTTATTGAAAACCCACAGATAATTTCATCCTCAATAGGGAAAAACTTAGAGGTTTTCCTTTACAGTCAGGAAGAAGAAAGGGATATCCACTCTCACCACTTTTATTTGTCATAGTAGTGGAAGTCCTAGCCACGATTAGACAACAAAAATAAATAAAAATCATCCAATTCAGCAAGGAAGAAGGAAAATTTTCACTATTTTCAGATGACATGATACTCTATATAAAAATCCTGAAGCACTCTACCAACAAATTGTTGTAACTGCTAGATGAATTCAATAAAGCCACAGGATAAAAAATTAATATACAGAAATCTGTTGCACTTCTGTATACTAATAATAAAGTAGCAGAAAGAGGAATTAAGGAATCGATCTTATTTACAAGTGCACCAACAATGATAAGATACCTAGGAATACCCTAACCAAAGAGATTAGAGACCAGCACTCTGAAAGCATAGAACACTTATGAAAGAAACTGAGAAAGATACAAAGAAATGGAAAGACTTTCCATGCTCATGGATTGGAAGAACAAATATTGTTTCAATGTCAACGCTACGTGTAAGGGCCTATTTAGCCAGTGGGAGCCATTTTGTTGCTTATGCAGTAAACTTAGACTGACCCTATGCAGTAAACTTACATTGACCCTGCCCCTCCCAGAGGAACTTACTTGCAAAGCCCAGATACAAGGGCAGGTCAGGCCAGGCGGAGACATCCAATCAGTGGAGTGTGCATACTGTCTCCCTAGCTACCAGGGAGCGTGGGCCCCGCCTTTTGGGCGCCAATTCTGACCAAGGTGATAGGCTAGCTCAAATATCTACTAGGGTAAATTGTAATCTCATTGGCCACCTGTGGGTAGCCAGGCTCAACCACATGGCCTTTGCTCTATAAAAGTTAGTCTGTGAGGCTGGGAGGGGTTGCCTCTTTGTAAGAGATGGCCCTGACCTGTCAGTTTGACTCTCGATGCTTGGCATGAAATAAAGCTTTGTATCAGTCTTGTTCCTTTGATTACAGACTCAACACTGGGGGCTCATCCGGAATTAAACGACAAGAACTGAGCCAGCATCAGAATTTCTGAAAAAAAGCCTCTGGAGGTAAGATCTCAAGATCCTGTCTATCTGTCTGGTTGTGGAGCTCCAGGGTATGGCCCACCAGGGAGAAGCTGGACACAGCCATGCTCCCCAAGGCTGGAGTGGATGTGGGGAAGTCCCTTCCCTCCACTGGTAGATCGCCAGGGGGTTTGAGTCCCCCTAGAAATCCCCACCAGTGTCAGGACTACTGGACCTGTGGTTGTCTTTGTCTTGTCTTTTTGTTGTCTGTTGTGTTGTTTGCTGTGTTTAAAGAAATGGGGCAAGCAGAGAGGGAGGGGACTGTGACTTTTAATGGCTATATATAACTGGAGCCAACTGTGGTTAGTCCAACTTGAGACAGACTTTAGGGAATATTCCCAAGCAGCTGCCAAAACTCCCTTTGTTTCAGGGAAGTTCCTGTCTTCTCTGGCCAGATGTGGACTGCATAGCCCCTCCCCTTGCTGGCAGGAAAGTGGAGTGGGCCCAGGTGGAACGTGAAATCTGTTAACAAAGAGATTACTAAAACTGATGGTTAACTTTCTGTCTCAGGGTTTTAATGGGTAATTGTTAAAGTAGCTCTCAAAGTCTTTGGTAACCTGAAACAGTGAAGGAAGGGTTGCTTGAAAGACAAATGGAATTAAATTTGTTGGACATCTAGGTCTTAATCAAATGGGATAAAATGCTAGAGTGTTGGTTGCTGGAACTGGGTTTGTGCTTTTGAAATCTGTTGGTGAACATTTTTTGTGCTTAACTGATTCATAAATTTGCCTTCTGAGAATTCTCTTGTAAAATAACTTCCGCCTTAAAGGGAATTCATATGGGAAGACTTTCAAGACAAATACAGGTCTTTGATATGTTAAAATCCTGGAACTGAAATTTTAAGAATTTCCAGAAGTAAAAGCTGCATTCGGACTAAACCAGAATTAATAACATGGGACTAGATGAACTGAAAGATTGTATCTCTTGATGTTTTGTTTTACTTTTAACATTACTGGTTCTGTAATGTTTGCTCTTCCAGCCTAAGGAAACTTTTTCTTAAGTTATCTGTAACTTACAGAGATGTAAAAGTAAATGTTTGTTTACCTAAGCTAGACAACTTGAGGTAAACTCAGGGAAGTTGCACGATAGCTCGTTTAGATGATCTTGCTTTTGCCAGTCAGTCAGCCCCAGATATAGGGAGGAAACTTCAGAAAATCAAAGGACTTGAAGGGAAGATTCTGACTGGGTTAGTGGCAGAAAAGGTGTTAAACAACAGGGATGCACAGGAGGAAGATTTTGGCATTACATGAGGCAGGTAAATGGAAGGAAAAGCCTAAGCACAGAGAAGGCAGGCAGGAAGACTTAGATTCAGATCAATGTGCTTACTGTAAGGAAAAAGGACACTGGGCCAGGGAGTGCCCCAAAAGGAAGACAGCAATGCTGGCCACCAGAGACTGAAGGGGCTGTGGTTCAGAGCCCCTCCCCGAACCTCAGGTGAAAACTGAAGTGGAGGGGAAATCAATTGATTTTTTGGTAAACATGGGAGCCCAATTTTCATCATTACTTAAATCTATGGGAAAACTATCTGGAGAGGAAGTCTGGGTACAAGGGGTGAATGGCACAGAAAGACATAAATGGACAACAGAAAGGACTTTAAATTTGGTCTCAGGAGTAGTCAATCATTGATTCTTGGTCCTCCCTAATGCCCCATAGAACCTGATGGGAAGAGATCTCCTCCACAAACTATGAGCTGGTATTCAGTTCTCAGGAGATATGACTATAACCTTGAGACAACCCACTGTGAAGATGTTTGTGGCAGCATTAGATGAATACCTTTTTTACAAGCCAGTCTCAGAATCAGAGGAGACAAGAGAAGGGAGTCTTCTCCAAACCCTAAAGGTCGAGTTTCCCGAAGTCTGGGCAGAAGGGAAGCCCCCTGGCTTGGCCAAGGGACAGCCTCCAGTGGTGGTACAATTAAAAGCAATGGCGACAGCTGTTCACATCTGGCAGTACTCCCTTCCCTGGGAAGCAAAGGAAGGGATCAGAAAACACATTAACCGCCTCCAAGGAGACAGGATCATAGTTCCTTGCAAGTCTCCATGAAACACACCTTTGCTGTCCATCAAAAAGGCCGAGACTGGGGAGTACCAGCCTGTTCAGGACTTGCGGGAAGTTAATAAATGGGTTGAAGATATCCACCCAACAGGGCCTAACCCCTATACCCTACTCTCCCTCTTGGGTCCCAAAAGAACTGTTTATACCATCTTAGATCTCAAGGATGCATTTTTATGCATATCTTTAGCAAGGGATTCTCAGCCCCTCTTTGCTTTTGAGTGGTCCGACCCACAGGAAGGATTCCAAGCCCAGCTCACCTGGACAAGACTTCCCCAAGGATTCAAGAATTCACCCACTATCTTCGACGAAGCCCTACATGAGGATTTGTGTGAGTGCAGAACCTCCAACCCGGGAGTCACTCTGTTACAGTATGTTGATGACTTGCTAATAGCCGCTGAGGACTATGAGTCATGTTTGCTGGGGAGGAGAGCTCTCTTACTGACTCTTCAGGAAAAAGGGTATCAGGTGTCAGCAAGGAAAGCACAGCTTGTCAGAGCCATGCCACTTATATAGGCTTTGATCTCCACGAGGGAGTGTGTTCACTGTCTGAGTCCAGGAAACAGGTGATCACCCACCCCAACATGTCCCGACAAGTGAGGGAGTTTCTTGGGACAGTGGGCTACTGTGGATACCACGGTTTGCAGAGATTGCCCAACCTCTCTACGAACTGGCAAAAGGGGGCTCACTATGATAGAGTGGACAACTGAGGAAGAAGGAGCATTTCAGGAATTACAAACAGCCTTACCAAGTGCCCCAGCATCAGCCATCCCAGATGTTACCAAGCCCTTCCACTTGTATGTGGATGAAAAAGCAGGGGTGGCCAAAGGAGTTTTGACTCAGACTCTGGGGCCTTGGCCAGTAGCCTATCTTAGCAAGAAAATAGATCCAGTAGCAGCTGGGTTTCCCCCCTTGCCTCCGCATAATTGCTGCCACGGCCCTCCTGGTCAAGGATGCAAGTAAATTGACTTTGGGTCAAAATCTCATCTTGACCATCACCCATGTTATCGATGGCCTTCTCCGGACTCCCCTAGACTGATGGATGATGAACGCCTGAGTGACAGGGTATCAGGCCCTTCTCCTCAACAAACCAAGAGTGACCTTCTAGCCCCTGTGGTGCTAAATCCAGCCACACTGCTGCCAGAGGAGCTGGCTGACCACCCACACGACTGCAAGGAGGTCCTAACCCAAGTCACAGGAATAAGGCCGGACTTCAGAGACATTTCCTTCCCAGATGCAGAGATGACTCTGTTCACAGACAGGAGTAGCTACATGGTCAATGGAAAGAGGTATGTGGGGGCTGCGGTGGTTTCCCCTGAGCAGGAACTCTGGACGGCAGCCCTGCCACATGGAACCTCAGTGTAGAAAGCAGAGCTGATTGCACTCACTAAGGCACTGCAGATAGCCAAAGGTAAAACTGCCAACATCTATATGGACAGCAGGTATGCCTTTGCTACTCTCCATATACATGGCGCTATTTATAAAGAAAGGGGCCTATTAACAGCAGAAGGAAAAGGAATTAAAAACAGAGAAGAAATATTGGCTCTCCTCCAAGCTATTTGGGACCCAAAAGAGGTGGCTGTTATGCACTGCCTGGGACACCAAAAGGGGACTGATCTGATTTCAAAAGGAAACCAATTAGCAGATCAAGCCACAAAGCAAGCAGCCCAAGAGACAGTGCAAGAGCTGGTTACACTCCCGGCTCCAGCCCTACCAGAAAAACTTGACTACTCAGAGGAAGATTTAAAGTATTTACAAAAAAAAAAAAATGGGCTAAATTAGACTATGAAGGGGATTGGGCTAAGACTAAAACAAGAACGTTAATTCTTCCTCGAAGACTAGGCAAGAAGTTAGTAGACCAGATACATCAGGGTACTCATTTGGGGACATGTGAACTCAAGGAGCTTATAGGCAAGCAGTTCCAGGTCTCTAAATTAGGGCGTATGGTTCAGGATGTAGTTGATAGATGTGCTCAATGCTAGGCAGTTAATGTGGGGGGAATTAGAATGGGAAGAGGGAAAAGAGAAAGAGGTAAGGAAACAGGAATTTATTGGTAATAGATTTTACAGAGATGAAACCCAGAAAATATGGGCACAAGTGTATGTTAGTTTTTGTAGATACCTTTTCAGGCTGGGTAGAGGCTTTTTCTGCCAAACATGAGACAGCAGGAGTGGTAGCCAAAAAGCTACTAGAAGTTTGGGTTGCCTCTCACTATCGGGTCAGACAACGGCCCTGCATTTGTGAGTTCAGTCTCACAGGCATTGGCCAAGGCTGTGGGCACTAATTGGAAACAACATTGTGCCTACTGGCCTCAGAGTTCCGGGCAAGTAGAGAGAATGAACCGGACTCTTAAAGAGACCTTGACAAAGCTAATTCTGGAGACTGATGGTGGATGGGTGGATCTCCTTCCTTTTGCCCTCCTCAGGGCGTGGTGTACACCCTACTTAAACAAGGTGACCCCATTTGAAATAATGTTCGGGAGACCACCCCCCAACTCTGCCCTCAGCTACAAGAGGTTGCTATAGCAGAAATGACTGATCAGTCTGTACTCCGATCACTGCAGGCATTATAGTCTGTCTTTTAAAAAGCCCACACAGGGATCCAGACTGCCCACAGTGGGACAGAGATGGAGGTGGAGCTACATCCTTACCAACCTGGGGATTTGGTTTGGATATGCCGCCACCAAGTGGGAAACTTGGAGCCTCGCTGAAAGGGACCATTTACTGTCATCCTGACCACCCCATGGCAATAAAAGTAGAAGGTATCAGGGCCTGGATTCACGTGGGTCACGTCAAATGAGCTGAGGACAAGGACACCCCCCAGAGATGGAAGCTGAAGCCAATGGACCCCGCTGACCATGGACTAAAGCTAAGACTCAAAAGACTATGAGTTCATTGTTGCTCCTATTGTTACCTGCTTTTGTAAGAGTTTCTGAGTCACCTCATAAGACAAAAAAGTATAGGTGGGAAATTAGACAAACAGAATTAGGAAAAATGGAAAAGGTTATACAAAGCGGTGAATGGCTACCTCATCAACCGACTGTGCACTAATGTTACTTTTTGGCCCCTGCATTAAAAACACCCTAATGTCATTTGTACAAAAGAAAATTAGAGCGATAAAAATGTTAGTCTTACATGCTCAATATAACCCCTTACAACAGGAGAACATAGAACTGGCTGAAAAGTCAAAAATTTGACTAATCTCCAAAGAAAAGTGGGGAATGTAAGGGCCTACTTAGCCAGAGGGAGCCATTTTGTTGTTTATGCAGTAAACTTAGACTGACCCTATGCAGTAAACTTACATTGACCCTGCCCCTCCCAGAGGAACTTACTTGCAAAGCCCAGATACAAGGGCAGGTCAGGCCAGGTGGAGACATCCAATCAGTGGAGTGTGCATACTGTCTCCCTAGCTACCAGGGAGCATGGGCCCCACCAATTCTGACCAAGGTGATAGGCTAGCTCAAATATCTACTAGGGTAAATTGTAATCTCATTGGCCACCTGTGTGTGGCCAGGCTCAACCACATGGCCTTTGCTCTATAAAAGTTAGTCTGTGAGGCTGGGAGGGGTTGCCTCTTTGTAAGAGATGGCCCTGACCTGTCAGTTTGACTCTCGATGCTTGGCGTGAAATAAAGCTTTGCTTGACCTTTGCTTTGTATCAGTCTCACTCCTTTGATTATGGAATCAATCATATTTACAAGTGCACCAACAATGATAAGATAGGTAGTAATACCCTAACCAAAGAGGTTAGAGACCAGCACTCTGAAACTATAGAACACTTTTGAAAGAAATTGAGAAAGACACAAAGAAATGGAAAGACTTTCCATGCTCATGGATTGGAAGAACAAATATTGTTTAAATGTCAGTGCTGGGGCACCTGGGTGGCTCAGTGGGTTAAGCCGCTGCCTTCGGCTCAGGTCATGATCTCAGTGTCCTGGGATCGAGTCCCACATCGGGCTCTCTTCTCAGCAGGAGGCCTGCTTCCCTTCCTCTCTCTCTGTGATCTCTTCCCTTCCTCTCTCCTACTGTGATCTCTCTCTGTCAAATAAATAAATAAAATCTTAAAAATGTCAATGCTACCCAAAACAATCTACACATTTAGTGCAATCCCATCAAAATGCTAACACTATTTTTTGCAGAAGTAGAACAATCAATTATAAAAGATATATGGAACCACAATAGCCAAATACAACCTTGAATAGCCTGAATAGCCATAACAACCTTGAAAAAGAAGAGCAAAGCTGGAGGCATCACAATTCCATACTTCAACTGATTACAAAGCTGTAGTGATCAAAAGAGTAGGTGTTTGGCACAAATTACTGGATCAATCGAACAGAAAAGGAAACCCAGAAATGAACACACTACTATATTGGCAATTAATCTTCAACAAAAAAGGAAAAAATACCAAATGGGGAAAAGACAGTCTCTTCAGCAAATGCTGTTGGGAAAGCTGGACAGTTAACATGCAAAAGAATGAAACTGGACCATTTTTTTTGCATTTTTAAAATTTAAATTCAATTATCCAACAAATAACACATCATTAGTTTTTAATATAATTTTCAATGATTCACCAGTTGTATACAACTTCCAGTGCTCATCACATCATGTTCCCTCCTTAATGCCCATCACCCAGTTGCCCCATCTCCACAGGCACCTACCTCCCTGTCCACAGCCCTCAGTATATTTCCTGGAGTCAAGAGTCTCTCATGGTTTGGTTGCCTCTCTGATTTCTTCCCTTTCAGTTTTCCTCCCTGCCCTATGATTCTCTGCACCATTCCTTATATTCCACATATGAATGAAACCATATGATAATTGTCTTTCTCTGATTGACTTACTTCACTTAGCATATTACCCTCCAGTTCTTTCCATGTCAATGTAAGTGATAGGTCTTCATCCTTTCTGATGGCTGAGTAATATTCCATTGCATACGTGGACCACATCTTCTTTATCAATTCATCCATTGAAGGACATCTTGGCTCCTTTCACAGTTTGGCTATTGTGGACATTGCTGTTATGAACATTGGGGTGCATGTAGCTCTTCTTTTCACCACCTCTGTATCTTTGGGGTAAATGCTCAGTAATGCAATTGCTGGGTCATAAGGTAGCTCTATTTTTAACTTCTTAAGGTACCTCCACACTGTTTTCCAAAGTGACTGTACCAACTTGCATTCCCACCAACAGTGTAAGAGGGTTCCCCTTTCTCCGCATCTTCACTAACATTTGTTGTTTCCTGTTTTGTTCATTTTTTTAAATATTTTATTTATTTATTTGATAGAGATTACAAGTAGGCAGAGAGGCAGGCAGAGGGGCGGGGGAAGCAGGATTCCTGTGAAGCAGAGATTCCAGTGCGGGGCTCAATCCCAGGACCTTGAGATCATGACCTGAGCCGAAGGCAGAGGCTTAACCCATTGAGCCACCCAGGTGCCCCGTTTTGTTCATTTTAACCATTCTAATTGGTATAAGGTGGTATCTCAGTGTGATTTGATTTGAATTTCCCTGGTGGTTAATGATGATGAATATTTTTTCTTGTGTCTGTTAGCCATTTGCATGTCTTCTTTGGAAAAATGTCTGTTTATGTCTTCTGCCCATTTTTTGACTTATTTGTTTTTTTTTTTTTTTTTGAATGTTGAAATGAGAAGGTCCTTATAGATTTTGGATACCAGCTCTTATCTGTAATGTCATTTGCAAATATCTTCTCCCATACTATGCGTTGCCTCTTAGTTTTGTTAGCTGTTTCCTTTGCTGTGCAGAAGTTTGTTGTTGTTGTTGTTGTTGTTGCTGTTGTTGTTTATCTTGATGAAGTCCCCGAATTGCCAAGGAAATGTTGATAAAGAAAAACAAATCTGGGGGGCATCATGTTGTCTAATTTCAAGATTTATTACAAAACTCTGATCACCATGAGAGACTATGGACTCTGAAAAGCAATCTGAGGGTTTTGAAGGGGCGAGGGTTGGGAGGTTGGGGGAACCAGGTGGTGGGTATTAGAGAGGGCACGGATTGCATGGAGCACTGGGTGTGGTGCAAAAACAGTGAATGCTGTTATGCTGAAAAGAAATAAAAAATTAAAAAAAAACCCTCTGATCATCAAGACAGCATGGTACTGGCACAAAAACAGACACATAGACAAATGGAACAGAATAGAGAGCAGGGGGGGGGAGGCAAGATGGCGGGGGAAAAGGGGGAGGCGCCTTTTCAGCCGGTACCCCAAAGTGAGCCAAAGAACTCCATTCACCCATGAAATCAGCCTGAGATCAGAATTATACACGTCTGGATCTCTACAGGGGCAGAAGATGCCAGTGGGCAGGTAAAGTGGAGTGGGAATGGCGGACTGATATCAGAAGATAAACAAAAGGGGGAGGGAGCCACCAGAGGCAACCGGTTGGAAAGTAATACCCCAATACGAGCGAGAGTGCACTGCATCTGGGGACCAGCATTAACTTGGAGACTGGTTGAAAGCACTCCAAAAGAGCAAAGGATTGCGGGGGGGATATTGTGGGAATTGGGGCAGCTAGGGACAGGGGCTTAAGTCTCCGGTCCCAGGACAGCCTCCCCAGCATTGAGGCTGAGAGAGTGTGGCGGAGAAACCAGGTCTTGGTCCCTAAGCCACCAGCGCGCCCGAGAATGCATGGGCTCTAGCTCCTGTGATGGGATGGGAGCTAAGCCGGTCGGCAGAACATGAGAACCCTACTACAAAGCCTGAGATATGCGAGCATGTCCCTCATGCTCCCCTGAGAGAGTTACCAAGGCCCGGCCTGCGCTCTTTGACCCGCGCCATTGTTTCAGAGCCTAAGCCCCACCGCCCAAACTCTCCCCTGACAGAGGTGCGCAAAAGCTCAGCCTGCTGCATTCGGACCAGCGCCCCGTTCTCAGTGCCTGAGACTTGCCCGCGACCCATAGCCACCCCTGAAAGAGGTGCGCGCAAGCCGGGCACTCTTAGACCCAGCAATACCAGGCACTCCCAGCCCGGGCCAGCGGCAAAATCTCAGTGTGCGACTGCTGCTTGGAACCTCTCTGGCGGTCGGGAGCTCCCAGACAGCCACCACTGCCTTGGCTTTGGGTACAAGCAAAAGATCCTGCGCCCCCAGGGTCTGCAACTTGGAACCTGCTCTGCTAGGGGCCAAGGGGGGACTTATTTAGGCTCTGCACCCAGACTGAGGCTTCTCTCTGAGAGGGAGATCAGGGTGCGGTTTGTTTTCCTCTAAAACTACAAAAACCATCACAGGCGGTCAAGGTGAGAGAAAAAAAAGTGAACAAACATAAAAACCGCCAGAGAACAAAAGCCTGAAAAGAACCTGTTTCCTCAGAGCCCACCCCCTTGAGGGGGGCGGGAGGACTTAACTCAGGAAACATCATTGACTGACAACCCACGTGGCAGGCCCCTCCCCCAGAAAACAAACCAACAAAGAAAAAAAAGAGAGAAAAAGAGAGAGAAAGGACTACAAGAGAACAACCACTACTTCATGGGAAAACTTTTATTGTTCACTCCTTCCCCCTATTCTGGTTCATTTTTTTTTTTTTACACATAGGTAATTTTTTAAACCTATTTACCATCACAGCGAGCTGTACAGTACATCAAATTCCATAATACCCTTCTTTTTTTTTTAATTTTTTATTTTTTATAAACATATATTTTTATCCCCAGGGGTACAGGTCTGTGAATCACCAGGTTCCATAATACCTTTCTAACCTGAACTTTTTGATACATACACCTATGTTTTTCTTTTGCATTTTTATTTTTTGAATTCCTTTTTTTAAATTTTAGTTTAGTTTAGTCTAGTTTATTCCTTTTTATTTTTATCCTCTAATATTCATATAGAGTAAAACTTCAAAGTAATTCCCTTTCCCCAATCAATACTACCCCTATATTTTTAATCCCTTCTTTCTTAGGAAAGTTGAGTCCTTTAACAAAGATATCAAGATACATCCAGGAAGAATCAAAACAACCTTCCTCGCATACACTGAGAATTTAAAAGAACTCTCCCATCTTCTTCTTACACCAGTGTTTCTGTGTTTTTGTGTTTGCCCTGATAGCATATAAATCTTACACTTGGGGTTCTTTTTGAGAGGTTCTTCCTTTATTTGCATATATATTTTTTTCTCTTGTCATATACTTGTATCAGTCTTTTTGTTTGTCTCTTTTTCTTTGTCAACTTCATAAATCTTACCTTGGGGCCCATCTGGGCTGAAACTTCTTTTTCATCTACACTTTCTTTCCTGTCTCTCTCTCTCTCTCTCTTTTTTTCTTTTCTTTTTTCTTTTACTTTTTTTTCTTTTTCTTTTCTTTTGGCTCTCATTTGGGTGGGGAATCCTGATTGCTCAGAAGTGTTCCAGGGTGCACCTTGACTGCACCACAGTTGATACATCCAGCTACATCTGTTCAGTCATCTCCCACCAAAATGATTAGGAGGAGAAATGCCCAACAGAAGAAAAATACAGAGGATGGACCTTCTGCAACAGAGCTAACGGCTATCAACATAGACAATATGTCAGAAAGAGAATTCAGGCTAACAATTATCCAGGAAATAGCTAGGTTGGAGAAAGCCATGGATGACCAAACGGAATTGATTAGGGCAGAACTGAAAGCGACCAGACAGGATGTTCACAATATTAGGGTGGAGCTTAAAGCCACCAGGGAGGAGGTTCACAATGCTCTCAATGAGTTCAATCTAATCTAAACTCTCTCAAAGCTAGGGTAACTGAGACAGAAGATAGAATTAGTGATCTGGAAGACAAACAGATAGAGAGAAAGAATCAGGAGGAAGCCTGGAACAAACAGCTTAGAAACCACGAAAACAGAATCAGGGAAATAAATGATGCCATGAAGCGTTCCATAGTCAGAATTATTGGAATCCCTGAAGGGGAGGAGAAAGAAAGAAGTCTAGAACATATAGGGATCAAGCTCTTCATGAAAGATCACGACCAATGCAAAAGAAACAGGGAATTGTTAGGACACATTATCAGCAACTATATACCAACACATGCAATATTAAGGGGGTTCTATAATAGAGAAAAAATCCTAAGAATGGCATTGAAAAGAAATATAGAGACAATCTACAGAAAGAAAGACTTCAAAGGTAACCCGATGTCAATAAAACATATCAATAATCACTCTCAATGTGAATGGCCTAAATGCGCCCATAAAATGGCACAGGGTTGCAGATTGGATAAAACGACAGGACCCATCCATATGTTGTTGACTAGAGACCCATTTTGAACCTAAAGATACACCCAGACTGAAAGTGAAGGGATGGAGAAGCATCTTTCATGCCAATGGGCCTCAAAAGAAGGCTGGGGTAGCGATTCTCATATCAGATAAATTAGACTTTAAACTAAAGACCGTAGTCAGAGATAACAGAAGGACACTACATAATCCTTAAAGGGACTATCCACCAAGATGATCTAACTATTGTAAATATCTATGCTCCCAATATGGGAGCATCCAATTACTTAAGAAAACTGTTAATCAAGATAAAGAGTCATATTAATATGAATACACTAATTGTAGGAGATCTTAACATGCCTCTCTCAGAAATAGACAGATCATCGAAGTAGAAAATCAATAAAAAAAAGAGCATTGAATGACACATTCAATGGTCCAGATGGACCTCATAGATATATACAGAACATTCCACCCTAAAACAACAGAATACTCATTCTTCTCAAGTGCACATGGAACCTTCTCCAGAACAGACCACATACTGGGTCACAAATCAGGACTCAACCAATACCAAAAGACTGAGATTATTCCCTGCAAATTCTCAGATCACAGTGCTTTGAAACTGGAGCTCAATCACAAGGAAAAGTTCAGAAGGAACTCAAACACCTGGAAGCTATAAAGACCACCTTGCTTAAGAATGCTTGGATCAACCAGGAGATCAAAGAAGAACTGAAACAATTCATGGAAACCAATGAGAATAAAGACACTTCGGTCCAAAACCTATGGGATACAGCAAAGGCGGTCCTAAGGGGGAAATACATAGCCATCCAAGCCTCCCTCAAAAAAATGGAAAAATCCAGAATACACCAGCTGTCTCTACACCTTAAAGAACTGGAGAATCAACAACAAATCAAACCAACTCCACACATAAGAAGGGAAATAATCAAAATTAGAGCTGAGATCAATGAGGTAGAAACCAGAGATACAGTAGAACGTATCAATGAAACTAGAAGCTGGTTTTTTGAAAGAATCAATAAGATCGATAAACCATTGGCCAAACTAATCCAAAAGAAAAGAGAGAGAGCCCAAATTCATAAAATGATGAATGAAAAGGGAGGGATCACAACTAATACCAAGGAAGTAGAAACAATCATCAGAAGTTATTATCAACATTTATATGCCAATAAGCTTAGCAACCTAGATGAAATGGATGCATTCCTGGGAAACTATAAACTACCAAAATTAAAGCAGGAAGAAATCGACAACCTGAATAGACCAATATCTAGTAACAAGATTGAAGCAGTGATCAATAACCTCCCAAAAAACAAGAGCCCAGGACCTGACGGATTCCCTGGCGAATTCTACCAAACATTCAAAGAAGAAATAACACCTATTCTCCTGAAGCTGTTTCAAAAAATTGAAGCAGAAGGAAAACTTCCAGACTCTTTCTAGGAAGCCAGCATTACCCTGATCCCCAAACCAGGCAAAGATCCTACGAAAAAAGGAGAATTTCAGACCAATATCACTGATGAATATGGATGCTAAGATTCTCAACAAGATCCTAGCCAACAGGATCCAACAGCACATTAAAAAGATTATCCACCGTGATCAGGTGGGATTCATCCCTGGGCTACAAGGATGGTTCAACATTTGCAAATCAATCAATGTGATAGAACAAATTAATATGAGAAGAGAGAAGAACCACATGGTCCTCTCAATTGATGCAGAAAAAGCATTTGACAAAATCCAGCATCTGTTCCTGATTAAAACGCTTCAAAGTATAGGGATAGAGGGAACAGTCCTGAACCTCATCAAATCTATCTATGAAAGACCCACAGCAAATATCATCCTCAATGGGAAAAAGCTTGCAGCCTTCCTGTTGAGATCAGGAACAAGACAAGGATGCCCACTTTCACCACTCTTGTTCAACATAGGATTAGAAGTCCTAGCAACAGCTACCAGACAACAAAGAGAAATGAAAGGTATCCAAATTGGTAATGAAGAAGTCAAACTCTCTCTCTTTGCAGATGACATGATTCTTTATATGGAAAACCCAAAAGACTCCACTCCCAAAATTTGAGCAATTCTTATACCTCTGTTTTTTAGTCTATTGATTCACTCCTTGGCTATGAAAATCTACTGGCAAGCCTTTGAAATGCATTCTTTATATTTTTTACTGTATTTTTAATTTCTATGATTTCCTTGGGTTCTTATAATTTCCATCTCTTTGCTAAAATAACCTATCTGCTCTTTCATGTGATCAACTTTTTCTTTTAGAACCTTTATTATATTAATCATAGTCATTTCAAATTCCTTAAAAATCTTTTGACCACTTTCACCATCATTTTATTTAAACTTTTGGCATTCTTTGTAAAATTATTTGAAAGCCTAACATGTTATTTAAGGTACAAGATATAAGGGAAATAAACCTCTAGTGTGCAGATTTCTGTTAAACTAGCCAGGAATTGTACTATATTTGAAGGTTTTTTTTTTTTCATTGCTTTGTTAGCAGTGTTGAGATTTACATCTTGCTCTGGATAGTAGAGGTTTGAAATTCCTCTGGTGGTTTGTCTCCCATATTAGCTTTTGTTGCTCTCTTTATCTGGCTTTCAAGAAACAATCTGTCTCTTGTAGCTCTCCCAGCTGTACTTTGCTATGTTGCTAAATGTTTTTTTACTGTGGTGATAGAGTATAGGGAATCAGTGAGGGTGGGGATTATGTGATGTCCTTATTATGCCTCAGTCTTTGGGGAACACAGTGAGTCTGCCTTTCAATGATCTTACCTTCTTTATAGGATCTTCTGTCATTCATGGAAGGCTAGAGCTTTCACCATCCTCATTTCCTTTCCCCAGCTAAAGCAGCCATTTACCAAAATTCTCTGTCTGTAAGTTGGGAATTTTCTTCCTACAGATTAAGGCTTTTCTTTTATTTTTTACCTAATGAGATTGTGGACCTGGACCTGGACAGAGTTCCATTTTGCATTAGTATATCACTAGTGTCTCCAGGTGATATACTGCTCTTTTATTTTTTATAAAGATTTTATTTATTAATTTGACAGACAGAGATCACCAGTAGGCAGAGTAGCAGGCATAGAAAGAGGAGGAAACAGGCTCCCCGCCGAGCAGAGAACCCGATGCGGGGCTGGATCACAGTACCCTGGGATCATGACCTGAGCCGAAGGCAGAGGCTTTAACCCACTGAGCCACCCAGGCGCCCCAATACTGCTCTTTTAATAAAAAATTTTGTTTCATGGGGTGCCTGGGTGGCTCAATTAGTTAAGTGTCTGCCTTTGGCTTAGGTCATAATCACAGCGTCTGGGATCGGGCCCTGCGTTGGGCTCCCTGCTCACTGGAGAACCTGCTTCTCCCTCTCCCTCTCCTAGTCCCCCTGCTCATGCTCTCCGTCTCTTATTCACTCTCTCTCTCAAATACATAAATAAAATCTTGGACACCTGGGTAGCTCAGTCAGTTAAGCTTTGCCTTAGGCTCAGGTCATGATCCCAGCGTCTGGGGATGGAGTCCCATGTCAGGCTCCCTGCTCAGTGGGAAATCTGCTTCTCCCTTCCCTTGCTCTTGTTCTCGCTCTCCCTCTAAATATACATACATACATACATACAAATAAATAAATAAATAAATAAATAAGATTTTTAAAAAATTTTGTTCTGCAAAGTGAAAGAGTCTTGGCAGATTTCCCGGTGACTTGCTCTTCCCTTGTCCTAACCAACACCATAAAGGTGGGAGGTAATTTCTTTAGGTTCTTCTTAATCTTCATTTTCAGAGCTTGGTGGAGTTCCTCCAAAAGCTTTCAAAAGGCTGGGAAATTCCCTTGCTCAGGTCATTTTATCTCAATGAAAGTACCTGTCTCTCCCTAAATTCAGCATGACTGTTCTGTAAATTTAGTTCTATGTTGGAACCAGTCATTAATATATTTTTTACCAGCTGTTTTTCTATATCTTTCCATCTTTGAGTTTAAACTGGAAGTCCAGCCTTCATTTTTGAAGGGTACTCATGACTCACGGTGAGTACAGAATATTCATTTTATGATTTGGGTTTTTTTCATTTAATGCATTAAAGATGTCATTCAGCTGTCTTCCTGTTTGAAAATTCTGCTATAAAATTTATTTTATTCTTTTGGGCAATGTGTCTTTTTTTACATGGTTGCTTTGAAGATTTTCTTTGGTTTTCAGTAGTTTCACTGTCATATGCCCGTGTGTGTGCGTGTGTGTGTGCTGATATTTAACTTGCTAGGTATTCTCTAAACTTCCTGGTTCTATGGCTTGTTGTCTGTCATTAATGTTGGTTGACTCATGACCATTATTTTTTCAAGTATTAATTCTGGCTTTCTCCTTCTTCTCATTATGGAATTTCAATTACACATATGTTACACAGTTTGATATTGACCCACAGCTCTTGGATGTTCTTTCTTTAACTATTTTTCTCTTTGTATTTGAATTTGGATAATTTCTACTGACCTATCTTCAAATTCAGATTTTTCATTGCTGTTTTGAGAAACTGATGAGACTGTTAAAGGCATTATTCATTTCTGTTGGTGTTTCTTTTATTTCTAGCATTTTATTTGATTCTTTCTACTTATAGCTTTTATCTCTCTTCTTAAATTACCAGTCTAATCTTTCATGTACTATACTTTTTTCAATAGAGACTTTAACATTAGTTATAATTATTTTAAATTCTCTGCCTGATATTTCTAACACCTGTGTCAAATCTGAGTCTAGTTTTTTTTTTTTTTAAAGATTTTGTTTATTTACTTTGACAGAGAGAGAGATCACAAGTAGGCAGAGAGAGAGGGGGAAGCAGGCTCCCCGCCAAGCAGAGAGCCCAATGCGGGGTTCAATCCCAAGACCCTGAGATCATGACCTGAGCTGAAGGCAGAGGCTTAACCCACTGAGCCGCCCAGGCGCCCCTCTGACTCTAGTTTTAATGACTACTTTGTCTTTTCAGATTGTTTTCCTTGCCTCTCTTTATGCCTTGTAGTTGTTTGTAGCAAGCTGGACATGTTGTATAGGATAGCAAATACTGAGATAAATATATTTATGCTTTGATATGAGCCAGCCTTTCCCTTTTCTAGGCCTTTACTGTGGAGGTGTGCTTTAATGTGGTCTGGAACTGCAGTGCAGCTGAAATTTGTTGTTGCTATGGTTACCAGAATTTAAGATTGCTGTTGCTTTGGTTACCAGATTAAAGGGGAAATTTTTTTTATTATTGTTGCTATGGGTACCAGAGCCTTAATATTCTTCCAGTAATTTATTTTCTTTCTCACTACTTGTGCTTCTCCCCAGAATGAATCTGTCACTTGCAGTTCTACCAGTTATATTTCACTATAATATTTACTGTATATTTGTTAGGTTTGTGTGAGGAATAAGCATGATGAATGTATTTGGTCTTTTAATTTGGTCTTAATGGTAGACATGCACTGTATATCTGAGTTTTACTGATGTGGATTTCACAAGCTTTCCTGCCCCTCCTCCATATTCAATGATGGACTTAACAAGAATTCCTTTCCTTCCTCCAGGGGAAGAGCCTTGTTTTTTCCCTGTTCCCTTACCCTATGTGCAGTGCGTTTCCACCAGTGTCCTCAAATTAATATTATGATGCCCTCTCTCTTTAATATTGAGGCTTTTCTTATTTGTGACAGATAGGGGAGATGGGTCCGGAAAGAGTTTTGGTGGTGAGCATTGTGCCCTGTCCCAGTTGCAATGGAATTCCCTCAGTGCCCTCAGGATATGAGTTTTTATGAATTTTCCCTTAAAGATTAATTTTTTCTGTAATATAGACAGAGAAGATAGGTCCAGTTGGATTTGGTAATGATTGTTGTTTCTTTTTTTTATTATTTATTTTCAGCATAACAGTATTCATTATTTTTGCACCACACCCAGTGCTCCATGCAATCCATGCTCTCTATAATATCCACCACCTGGTACCACGACCTCCCACCCCCCGCCACTTCACACCCCTCAGATTGTTTTTCAGAGTCCATAGTCTCTCGTGATTCACCTCCCCTTCCAATTTCCCCCAATTCCCTTCTCCTCTCCATCTCCCCTTGTCCTCCATGCTATTTGTTATGCTCCACAAATAAGTGAAACCATATGATAATTGACTCTCTCTGCTTAACTTATTTCACTCAGCATAATCTCTTCCAGTCCTGTCCATGTTGCTACAAAAGTTGGGTATCCTTCCTTTCTGATGGAGGCATAATACTCCATAGTGTATGTGGACCACATCTTCCTTATCCATTCATCCATTGAAGGGCATCGTGGTTCTTTCCATAGTTTGGCGACCGTAGCCATTGCTGCTATAAACATTGGGGTACAGATGGCCCTTCTTTTCATGACATCTGGATCATTGGGGTAAATACCCAGTAGTGCAATGGCAGGGTCATAGGGAAGTTCTATTTTTAATTTCTTGAGGAATCTCCACACTGTTCTCCAAAGAGGCTGCACCAACTTGCATTCCCACCAACAGTGGAAGAGGGTTCCCCTTTCTCCACATCCTCTCCAGCACATGTTGTTTCCTGTCTTGCTAATTTTGGTCATTTTAACTGGTGTAAGGTGATATCTCAATGTGGTTTTAATTTGAATCTCCCTGAGGGCTAGTGATGATGAACATTTTTTCATGTGTCTGATAGCCATTTGTATGTCTTCATTGGAGAAGTGTCTGTTCATATCTTCTGCCAATTTTTTTAATATGATTGTCTGTTTTGTGTGTGTTGAGTTTGAGGAATTCTTTATAGATCCTGGATATCAACCTTTTGTCTGTACTGTCATTTGCAAATATCTTCTCCCATTCCGTGGGTTGCCTCTTTGTTTTCTTGACTGTTCCCTTTGCTGTGCATAAGCTTTTGATTTTGATGAAGTCCCAAAAGTTTATTTTCGCTTTTGTTTCCTTTGCCTTTGGAGACATATCTTGAAAGAAGTTGCTGTGGCTGATATCGAAGAGATTACTGCCTATGTTCTCCTCTAGGATTCTGATGGATTCCTGTCTCGCGTTGAGGTCTTTTAACCATTTTGAGTTTATCTTTGTGTACAGTGTAAGAGAATGGTCGAGTTTCATTCTTCTACATATAGCTGCCCAGTTTTCCCAGCACCATTTATTGAAGATACTGTCTTTTTTCCACTGTATATTTTTTCCCATTTTGTTGAACATGATTTGCCCATAGAGTTGAGGGTCCATATCTGGGCTCTTTACTCTTTCTACTGGTATATGTGTTTGTTTTTATGCCAGTACCATGCTGTCTTGGTGATCACAGTTTTGTAGTAAAGCTTGAAATCAGGTAACGTGATGCCCCCCATTTTATTTTTGTTTTTCAACATTTCCTTAGCGATTCAGGGTCTCTTCTGATTCTATACAAATTTTTGGATTATTTGCTCCAGCTCTTTGAAGAATACCGGTGGAATTTTGATCAGAATGGCATTAAAAGTATAGATTGCTCTAGGCAGTAGAGACATTTTAACAATGTTTATTCTTCCGATCCAAGAGCATGGAATGGTCTTCCATCTTTTTGTGTCTTCTTCAATTTCTTTCATGAGTGTTCTGTGATTGTTGTTTCTCTCCTCTCAGACAACATCAAAGAGAAAGTTTTACTGATTACTTGCTAGTTCTCCCTGTGAATGCTTGGTGGGGTCTATTAAGGAAAAAACTGCCAAGAGTGTGGGAAACCTTTATGCCTGTGACCCCTAGTGTTTCACATTCTTAGGCTTGTCCATGCTAAGACTTAAGCAATTTATTAAAAAAAAGTTTCTAATTTAATCTTCCTACCACCTTATATGTTATCTGGTGGCATCTGTCCCAAGTAAACAGACACCAAACTAGTGTTTATATATGAGGGTTCCATTCTGTGTCAAAATTTTGAGTTGGCTTTTTGTTCTGTTTTCTGAAGAGTTTACGAACATTAATTTGCTGTCCATCCAACTCTTTTCTTGCCATAATTATAGTAAAAGTATTCTTTCCTGCTTTCTACATTTTGTAATTTTTATTGTTATGTTAGTGACAACACAGTACATCATTAATTTTTGATGTAGTGTTCCATGATTTGTTGTTTGCATATAACACCCAGTGTTCCATGCAATACATGCCTTCCTTAATACCCCTCACCAGGCTCACCCATCTCTTTATGCTCCTCCCTTCGAAAACCCTCAGTTTGACTCTCGGAGCCCATAGTCTGTCATGGTTCATATCCCACTTTACTCCCCCTTTCCCTTCTTTTTCCTGTTGTCCTGATTTCTACATTTTGAAATGAAAGCAGAAGTCAATGAATGCATTAATTTTATATAAACATTTGGGTTTAACAGATAAATCGTTATTTTGACATTTGAATAAATATTTGAGACATTTGTGTTGGCTAGTGTCTAAATGAGATTTTGAGACAATAGAATGAGAAAATTTGATATCTGATAATGAACATTTGCTATAGTTTTAGGTGATGCCCACCTATTCTAGTGTCACCATTGCCCATCCATTGTCACACATTTACTCACACATCGCTGGTGACTATTCATATAATGCACACATGCACAAACTTGCAGACAGTCATATGTAAACCACCATCAACCAACCCTTCCCTTCTTCTACACATTCATGGTCCAACACAAACATCTCAGAGCTGCTGCTCTCCGATTTAACAGCTTAGTTAAAGGCATCAGAACCTCCCAATCACCAAAACCACAAAGCAATCTGTAGTCAATGTTGGATTCCCCACATATTCCATCACCAAGACTTTTCTAGTCAATTTCAATTGTGTTTCTGTAGTCCATTCCCTCCTTAGCAACCCAATGGCCACAGCCTTATTTCAGTGTCCCCTGGAGCACTAGAACTACATTCTCACTGACACCCTTCCAATATATCATCTGTTCTACAAAAAAAAAAAAAAAAGTCTGTACGATGCACACAAATCTGTCCATGTCACTACTCTGGCTAACTACCATTTATGAATGACTTCCCACTGTCCTGTAGGAGTAATTCTACATTTTTTTAGCTTGGTCTTTAAAGGCCTTCTTGACCTGACTTCTGAATATTTCTTCTTCTGTGTGTCTAGGTATGTCTCCTCTTATGGACAAGAAAGGACCACTAACCAGTAACTTTGTTTTAGTTGCCTTTTGTTCCTCAAATATTAGCAACAGTCTTGAAATATGGAAGGCCATCAATAGCTTCACTAACACAACATGCATAATATATTTCAGATATTACTATACTGATTGAATTATAATATATGCATAAAAATATTTTAAAACTACCCTCAAACATGACAGAAACATGATCAGACCACTCTGTCTCTCAATCAGAAATTAGTGTATCCTGGGATGCAGCAGAGGCAGTCATAAAAGGGCACTATATAACAATACAGGCCTACCTCAAGAAGTAAGACCCAGATACACAATCTAACCACACATCTAATGGAGCTAGAAAAGAAGCAACAAACAAAGCATAAAGCCAGCAGAGGAAGAGAAATAATAAAGATTAAGGCTGGGAAAAATGATATAGAAACAAACAAACAAATAAACCCAGAACAAATCAATGAAACTGAGAGTTGGTTCTTTGAAAGAATTAATAAAATTGATAAACACTTACTCAGACATATCAAAAAGAAAAAAAGGACTCAAATAGATAAAATCACAAATGCAAGAGGAGAGATCACAACCCACACCACAGAAATACATAAAACTCTAAGAGAATATTATGAAAAATTATATGCCACAAAATGGAAAGAATTTGATAAATTCCTAAAAACATACAAACTAACAAAACTGAAAGAAGAAGAAATAGAAAATCTGAACAGATGCATAATCAACAAAAAAATTGAATCAGTAATCAAAAAAAGTTCAGGGCCAAATGACTTCCCAGGAGAATTCACCGAACATTCAAAGAAAGGTTAATATCTATTCTTCTCAAACTATTTCAAAAAATAAAAATGGAAGGAAAACTTCAAAAGTCATTCCATAAGTCCAACACTACCTTGATTCCAGAACCAGACAAAGACTCCACTAAAAAGAATTTCAGGCCACTATCTGTGATGAACTTGGAAGCAAAAATTCTCAACAACTAACTAGCAAACCGAATCTAACAATACATTAAAAACTTACTCACCATGATAAAGTGGGATTTATTCCTGGGCTTCAGGGGTGGACCAATATTTGTAAATCAATCGATGTGATACACCACATTAATAAAAGAAAGGATAACACTATATGATCCTCTTGATACATGCAAAAATAACATTTGACAAAATAGAGCATCTATTGCTGAAAAAAACCCTCAACAAAGTAAGGTAGATGGAAAATACATCAAGATAATAAATTCCATATATATATAAGACCCACAGCTAATATGGCCCTCAAAGGGGAAAATTTCAGGAGGAGTTCAAACATTCACTATTTACAGACAGCATGATACCCAATATAGAAAACCCAAAAAAATCCACCAGAAAATAACTAGAACTGATATATGAATTCACAAAGTCAGGGATATAAAATGAATGTACAGAAATCTCTTGAGTTTCTATATACCCACAATGAAGCAGCAGAAAGATAAATCAAGGATTGAACACACTATTGGTCATCTGCCCTACAAATGTGGTGGAATCAACAAAAGAACCATGGAAATTTTTGAGAAGAAAGCTGCTGAGATGGGAAAGAGCTCATTCAGGTATCCCTGGGTCTTGGACAAACCAAAAGCTGAATGTGAACGTGGTATCACCATGGATATCTCCCTGTGGAAATTTGAGACCAGCAAGTATTATGGGACCATCACTGATGCCCCAGGACACAGAGCCTTTATCAAAAACATGGTTACAGGTACATCCCAGGCTTACTGTGCTGTCCTGATTAGTGCTGCTGTGTGCTGCTGGTGAATTTGAAGGAAGCATCTCCAAGAATGAGCAGAGCCATGAGCATGCCATTCTGCCTTACACACTGGGTGTAAAACAACTAACTGTTGGTATTAACAAAATGGATTCCACTGAGCCACCCAAAACCAGAAGAGATACGAGGAAATCATTAAGGTAGGCAGTACCTACATTAAGAAAATGGGCTACAACCCCAACACAGTAGCATTAGTGCCAATTTCTGGTTGGAATGGTGACAACATGCCAGAGCCAACTGTTAACATGCCTTGGCTCAAGGGATGGAAAGTCACCCGAAAAGATGGGAATGCCAGTGGAACCACACTGCTTGAAGCTCTGGATTGCATTCTGCCACCAACTTGTCCACCTGACAAGCTTGTGTCTACCTCTCCAGGACATCTACAGAATTGGTGGTACGGTGCTGTCCCTGTGGGCCGAATGGAGACTGGTGTTCTTAAACCTGGCATGGTGGTCACCTTTGCTCCAGTCAATGTTACAACTGAAGCAAAGTCTGTTGAGATGCACCATGAAGCTTTGAGTGAGGCTCTTGCTGGGAACAATGTGAGCTTCAATGTCAAGAAGATGTCTGCCAAAGTGTTCATCGTGGCAATGTGGCTGGTGACAGGAAAAATGATCCACCAATGGAAGCAGCTGGCTTCACAGCTCAGGTGATTATCTTGAACCATCCAGGCCAAATCAGTGCTGGATATGCACCTGTGCTGCATTGTCACACAGCTCACACTGCAAGTTTGATGAGCTGAAGGAGAAGATAGATCATCATTCTGGAAAGAAGCTGGAAGACGGTCCCAAGTTCTTGAGATCTGGTGATGCTGCCATTGTTGAGATGGTTCCTGGCAAGCCTGTGTGTGTTGAGAGCCTCTCTGACTATCCCCCTCTGGGCCGTGTTGCTGTGGGTGTCATCAAAGCAGTGGACAAGAAGACAGCTGGAGCTGGTATGGTCACCAAGTCTTCCCAGAAAGCTCAGAAGCCTAAATGTATATTATTCCCAATACCTGTCACTCTGGTCTTAATCAGCTGTGGAAGAATGGTCTCAGAATGGTTTGTGTCAGTTGACCATTTAAGTTTAATAGTAAAAGACTGGTAAATGATAACAATGCATCGTAAAACCTTCAGAAGGAAAGGAAAATGTCCTGTGGACCATTTGTTCTTTTTTTTTTTTTTTTCATGTGTGTGGCAATTCTAAGCTATTACTAAAATCAGTACTTTGTAATGGAAACAACTTGACCAAAAATCTGTCACAGAATTTCGAGACCCATTAAAACACAAGTTTAACGAGGGAAAAAAAAGAAGCTGTAGTCATCAAGACAGTATGGTCCTGGCACAAATGTAGACACCTAGATCAGTGGAATGGAATAGAACACCCAGAAATGGACCCACAACTATATGGTCAAGTAATATTTGATGAAGCAGGAAAGTTCATCCAGTGAAAACAAAGGCAGTCTCTTCCACAAATGGTGTTGGGGAAACTGGACAGCAACATGCAGGAGAATGAAAGGGACCCCTTTCTTACTCCATATGCAAAAATAACTCTAAAATGGTTGAAAGACCTAAATGTGAGACAGGAAACTATCAAAATCCTAGAGGAGAACATAGGCAGTAATCTCTATGACATCAGCCATAGCAGCTTCTGTCTACTGAAGCAAAGATAACAAAAGCTAAAATAAGCTATTGGGACTCCATCAAAATAAAAAGCTTTTGCACGTTGAAGGAAACAATCAACAAAGCTAAAAGGCAACCTGGGGTGCCTGGGTGGCTCAGTCAGTTAAGCATCTGACTCTTGATTTTGGCTCAGATCGTGATCTCAGGATCTTGAGATTGAGCCCCACGTCAGGCTCCACACTCAGTGGGGAGTCAGCTGAAGATTCGCTCTCTCCCTCTCCTTCTGCACCTCGCTCCACTCTCCTTCTCTCTCAGATAAATAAATAAATAAATCCTTAAAAAAAAAAAGGCAACCTACTGAATGGGAGGAGATAGATCCAAATGATATATCTGATAAAGAGCTAATATCCAAAATCTATAAAGAATTTACCAAATTCAGCTCCCCAAACAAACAATGCAGTTAAGAAATGTGCAGAAGATATGAACAGACTTCTCCAAAGAAGACACCCAGATGGCCAACAGACACATGAAAAGATGCTCAACATCACTGATCATTGAGAAAATCAAAACTACAATGAGATATCACCCCACACACCTGTCAGAATCACTGAAACCAACAACACAAAAAACAACAGGTATTGATGAGGATTGGAGAAAAGGGAACTCTCTTGCACTGTTGGTGGGAATGCAAACTTTTGCAGCCACTGTGGAAAACAGTATGGAGGTTCCTCAGAAAGTTAGAAAATAGAACTACCCTATGATCCAGCAATCACACTACTGGGTATTAACTCAAATAATACAGGAACACTAATTCAAAGGGATACATGCACCCCTATGTTTATAGCAGCATTATTTACCATAGCCAAGTTATGGAAGCAGCACAAGTATCCCTTGATAGATGAGTGGATAAAGAAGATGTGGTATTTACACACAATGGAATATTATTCAGCCATAAAAAGAAAGTAATGTTGCCATTTGCAATGCCATGGATGGAGCTGGAGAGTATAATGCTAAGTGAAATAAGTCATTCAGAGAAAGACAAATACCATACGATTTCACTCATATGTGGAATTAAAGAAACATCAATAGCGAGAGAGAGAGAGAGAAAGAGAGAGAGAGAGAGAAGAGCCAAGAAACAGATTCTTAACTACAGAGAACAAACCAATGGTTATCATATGGGAGGTGGGGGGTGGGAAGGGTGAAATAGGTGATGGGGATTAAGGAGTGCACTTGCTGTGATGAGCACTGGGTCATGAATGGAATTGTTGAATCACTATTTGTACACCTGAAACTAATACAACATTATATATTAACTATCCTGGAATTAAAATTAAATTACATTTAATTACATTTAAAAAAACACAGCAGGATTTTTGGAAATTGACAAGTTCATTTTAACATGTATATGGAAATGGAAATGGAGAGAAAGAGCCAATTAATCTTGATGAAGAAAAGCATAGCTGAAGGGCTCTATAAGAAGAGTTAATAGAAAGTTATAATGAAGACATTGTATTATTGGTGCAAGGATAAACAGACATATGGAATAGACTAAAGAGTCCAGAAACACACATGCACATATATGGTCACTGATGATGTAAATGCCATTGCAGTGAGGTGGGGGAAAAGATGGTCTTTTCAATAACTTGTGCGGTATCAGTTGTGTATCTCTACAGGGGGAAATAAAAGAATATTCCTCCATTCTCACAAAATGTGAAACAATCCATTTGAGATGTATTCCACATCTAAGTAAGAAATGTAAAATAATAAAGCTTTCAGAAGAAAATACAGTCAGGCAGCTGGTGTGGCTTGCTGGAGCCAGCGTGGGCAATTAGAACCTTGTTCTCTAAATATTGAGGCTCTGGATTCTGATTGTTGATCACAGCTTTTCATGGCCAAGGAGCTGGCAGCTTCTCATAAAGTTAAACACAGGGCTACCACATGACCTAGCAATTCCACTTGTAGGTATATATCCAGAAAATTTGAGAGCAAGGACTCAAACAGAAATTTGTATACCCACGTTCATAGCAGCATTATTGACAGTGGCCAACAGGTGTAAACAGCCACGTGTCCATCAACTGATGAATCGGTAAATGATTTGTGGTATGTGCATGCAATGGAATTTTAATCAGATATTTTAAAAATGAAATTTTGACATATGCCTCAACATGGATGGACCTTGAAAACGTTATGCTAACTAAAATAAGGCAGACACAGTAAAACAAATACTGTATTTGTGTTGACCAGCAGGAGGAAGAAATGGGGAGTTATTTTTTAATAGGTACAGAGTTTGTGTTGGGGATGATGACAAACTTTTTAGGTACAGTTAGTGGTGATGGTGATGGGTACATTGTGAATGTACTTAATACCATGAATTCTACACTTATGGATGGTTAAGATGATAACTATTATGATATGTACATTTTACCATGCATTTTTTTTAAAGTAGTACGATCATTTTGGAGATTTCTCTGGTACTACCTAATAAAGCTGACTGTAGGCAATGTCCTATGTCCTAGCTGTTCAGCTCCTAGGTGACCACACAAATTCACATATATAAGTATAGTTAATGCTAAAGTCTGTGCAATATTGTTCATATAGCAAAATATGTACTTTTCCAGACCAAAAAACTACCCAAATATTTACAACAAGTAAAATTGATGAATAAATTATACACATTCATATGACAGACTACAACGTAACAATTAAATGATTGAATAACTACCAGACCCAAGAGCATGGATAAAACACAGGAAAATGATGTTGAGTGAAAAGAAGCCAAACACAAAAGACTCTATACCATATGAGTCCATTTACATAAATTTAAAATCAGACAAAACCACACCATGATGCCAGAGGTGAGGACTATGGTTACTTTGCAGACGAGGGATGGGCAGTAACTGGCAAGGGGCCCAAGAGGGCCTTGTAGGGAGGTACGTGATATTCTACATTTCAGTCTGATGGGGATTGTATAGGTATGGTGTGTTCACTTTGTGAAATTACATGGAGCAACACAATCATGATTTGTATAATTTTTGTAATTTATACTTTAATAAATAAGTGTATTTGAAAAAAATGGGAGAATGGATGTGGGTGGGGTTTGTTGTGGTGGAAAGTGCAAGGGAACTATCCTCTTCGTATGTTATCTTCCAAGGCAGGGATTTTCCTGAGCCCAACAAAATTTAAATGAACCATGAAAATAATAAAGTCCCCAAATACATAATGTTACTGAGGATCTATTTTCTTAACTTTGGAGGAATCTTCCAGACACAAATATCCCCAAACCGAGATTCATCTCTTTCTTTTTCCCTTTCCCTTTATTTTAGCATACTGATAAAACAAAATTGAGTATATTTTTATCTCGAATGGCATGTGTGGTATAAGCCACTTTTTGTGATATTCTTTTCTCTCAAGTTGTCCCTCTTTCTTGCTTTCCCTCTACCAACCTATCCTTTTGTTTCATAGGTGAATAACAAAGTATCTGAAGTGATTTTGAGCCAGTGTTGGAACTAGATAATTCTGGATGTTAAAGTTGGTATAATTTATTGTTTTGCACTTATTTTTCCACATTGTCCTTGATTTCTTTTATTAACAATCAGCGTATTGTAATAAATTTATGAAATCACAGGCCTATGTCTTTAAATTTATAATACCTAACCCTCTTACATTTTGTAAATGTAGCTACATGTTGTTTTTTTATATATATAATTTTTTTAAAATTTATTTATTTTCAGCATAACAGTATCATTATTTTTTCACCACACCCAGTGCTCCATGCAATCTGTGCCCTCCATAATACCCACCACCTGGTACCCCGACCTCCCACCCCCCGCCACTTCAAACCCCTCAGATTGTTTTTCAGAGTCCATAGTCTCTCATGATTCACCTCCCCTTCCAATTTCCCCCAACTCCCTTCTCCTCTCCATCTCCCCTTGTCCTCCATGCTATTTGTTATGCTCCACAAATAAGTGAAACCATATGATAATTGACTCTCTCTGCTTGACTTATTTCACTCAGCATAATCTCTTCCAGTCCCGTCCATGTTGCTACAAAAGTTGGGTATCCTTCCTTTCTGATGGAGGCATAATACTCCATAGTGTATGTGGACCACATCTTCCTTATCCATTCATCCGTTGAAGGGCATCGTGGTCCTTTCCATAGTTTGGCGACCGTAGCCATTGCTGCTATAAACATTGGGGTACAGATTGCCCTTCTTTTCACGACATCTGTATCTTTGGGATAAATACCCAGTAGTGCAATGGCAGGGTCATAGGGAAGTTCTATTTTTAATTTCTTGAGGAATCTCCACACTGTTCTCCAAAGAGGCTGCACCAACTTGTATTCCCACCAACAGTGGAAGAGGGTTCCCCTTTCTCCACATCCTCTCCAACACATGTTGTTTCCTGTCGTGCTAATTTTGGCCATTCTAACTGGTGTAAGGTGATATCTCAATGTAGTTTTAATTTGAATCTCCCTGATGGCTAGTGAGGATGAAGGAGTTCATTATAGACCCTGGATATCAACCTTTTGTCTGTACTGTCATTTGCAAGTATCTTCTCCCATTCCGTGGGTTGCCTCTTTGTTTTGTTGCACGTTTCTTTGCTGTGCAGAAGCTTTTGATTTTGATGAAGTCCCAAAAGTTCATGTTCGCTTTTGTTTCCTTTGCCTTTGGAGACATATCTTGAAAGAAGTTGCTGTGGCTGATATCGAAGAGATTACTGCCTATGTGTTCCTCTAGGAGTCTGATGGATTCCCGTCTCTCATTGAGGTCTTTTATCCATTTTGAGTTTATCTTTGTGTACGGTGTAAGAGAATGGTCGAGTTTCATTCTTCTACATATAGCTGTCCAGTTTTCCCAGCACCATTTATTGAAGAGACTGTCTTTTTTCCACTGTATATTTTTTCCTGTTTTGTCGAAGATTATTTGACCATAGAGTTGAGGGTCCATATCTGGGCTCTCTACTCTGTTCCACTGGTCTGTGTGCCTGTTTTTACGCCAGTACCATGCTGTCTTGGTGATCACAGCTTTGTAATAAAGCTTGAAATCAGGTAACGTGATGCCCCCAGATTTATTTTTGTTTTTCAACATTTCCTTAGCGATTCGGGGTCTCTTCTGATTCCATACAAATTTTTGGATTATTTGCTCCAGCTCTTTGAAGAATACCGGTGGAATTTTGATCAGAATAGCATTAGTTAATTAAACCATGTTTTCAATTTATACCCACCATCGAACACTTTAAAATCCTCAGCATCTATATGCTAGATTTTGTTGCTTTTTTCCCTTTTTTTTGAGTTTTTATTTAAATTCTAGTTAGTTAACATACAGCGTAATATTAGTTTCAGGGGTAATTTTCTGTGAGTGAATTCACATTTATTTTTCTCAATAGATCCACATTTTATTGGTTTCCAGAATTCTTTTTCCTTAACCTTGGAGTAATCTTCCATAAACAAATATCTCTTCGGGTAAAGAGATCACTAAACCAGATTTACCTCTTTCTTGATTCCTGCCCTTTATTTTGTCATAGTCTAATAAAATAAAATCTGGTACTTTTTATTTGAATAGCATGTGTGTTAGAAGCTGATTCTTGTAAAAATCATTTCTGTAAATTTATCTATCTTTCTTGCTATCCATCTGCTAGCCTGTGAGTTTATCTCACAAATGAAAACATAGATGTTTGTATGCAATGATTTTGAACCAGTAATTCTGAACATTGCAATTTGATATAATTTATTGTATCCATGTTAATATTTTCTTGTAGTGCTTGATTTTTTCAAAATAATTAACATGTTGTAATAAATGTGTATAATAAATATCCTTTGTTTTTTTAATTTGTATAAACCCCACACTGTAGTACTTTATACCAAAGCATGTGACTGATTTCCACCTTGATTAAAAGTTTCAAAATCGTCAGCCATTACATGCTAGATTTTATTGCTCCTTCATTTTTTAGTGAAAGTTCACTTTCGTGAATTCACCTTTGTTTTTCTCATCAGGCCCAGATTTTAACAGTTTGAGGTTGTAACAGCAAACCCAGTTTTTTGTTTTTTGTTTTTTTTGTTTTAGAGAAACCAGTTTTTACACATGACTTCCTTGTTCTTTGACCAAATTGGTTTCTATCTGTGGTTCTAGCTCACAGGGAATGGAGTCGGGCTTCTCTTTGCACTCCTCAGTCCAGGGAAAGGCCCTGATCCCAAGGGGGAAGACTCCTATGATGGGCCAGGTTCTGGAGCACTGAGCACAGTACCACTGGCCACTGTGAGGTGGCATGCATGCATGTAGGACACGCCCATGTTCTCTCTTACAATACTAAGCTGCAAGCTGAGCCAGTGCCCACCGGTGAAGGCGGGGTGCTGCCACGTCACTCTCTCCTCCTGTCTTCCCACTGGAGCTTTGGGGCTGAGTCATCGTCCTTGCACATTGGGGGTCAGTGGTGGTAAGATGCAGAATGAATCAAAGGAATTCTGCTTCATTCTTGAGCCCACGCCTGTGTGTAGAACCAGAAGGCTCTAAATGGAGGGGTAAAGGGAACTAGCCCAGTGGACAATATTCCAAGCCCTTGTGTCTGTGCCTCATTTAGAGAAAGCTCTGGGAGAGGGCAGAGTGGCAGTGCCGGGTAGGAGGAAGATGTCGTTTCGTCCTCTGGACAAATACTAGTCCCGTACTGTCAGATTCTTACCGATAACTCCACACTTTCACATACCTCTCACCCTACTGCAGATGGGAAACACATATACCCAAATGTCATAACCCACATTGAAATATCACATGCACCCATTTGAATAGACGTGGCCTCAGGTGATGCCATAGTCTCATCCAGAGACCGGCACTTGGTGTTTGCAGGCATGGTTGGTGGACTCAACGCATGTGAAGATAAGGTAAATTGTCTGGTTAAGGACCCCTGAATTTTCAGTCATTCCCTCACACCTGCTTTTCCATCAGGGGCTCATGCACTAATGTCTGGTACCATGACATCAGTGTTCTTAACCTTAAACTGGTCCCACATAAGTAGGTTGTCCTCATTTAAGCCTCGTTTTATCTCTCAGCACTTTGTTCTTGACATTTAGATTGTCCAAACTGTCAACATGTCCCATGGTTGAGTTACTGGCGTCTGATATTTTTCAGATAGAATTGGCCACTTCAGGTCATACTTAGTAACTACTCCCACATATGTAAATAATTATCCATTTACTCTGGACACGATGTTACTTCATGTACCTCACATTTTACAGTTATCTGCAACTGGACAACACATAACCCTACTGCCTTTTTGAGAAATGCCTTTTGGCTACCATTAAGTACTATATTGATAATACTCTGCACATTTCTTGTTGTACCTAGCCCCCCTAATGGCCCCCTTCCCTCTCCCCCCCCCCAAAGAAGGATCTGATGATAAAAGGGATCCAAGAATAACTTTCCCTTGATAACCACTTTCTGAATAAGCCTCACAAGTCTGTTAGTAATCAGCCTTTCGGTTAATCCTGTGTTGCCTGCCCCAGGGCTGCCGTTTACTATTGGGAAGCCAACATTTCACTCTCATAAGTTCTCCTCATGTTTGCTTTCCTTGTCCTCCCCAAATAAAATCCACTGTGAGGGGCAACACACACACCCCCACACCATTACTCAAAGGTACCCAAAATGGGATCATTGTAAATTTTTACCTCCCTCATGTCTCAGGAGAAGGAAGGGGAAGATCTAATGGCAAAACTAAGATCAGGATGTTAGGGTAGTTTCGTATTAGCATGTAAATGCTAAAATGTGGCTGTTTGTTTTCATTGAGTGCCCTTAGTCTAACACCACTTGCAGAAACGTGCTTGGGATCAAATGATCATGTTTACAAACCTTTTCATGGCTTTGGGACATTAAATTCTCTATTCCAGAGAGTACTCCAGAGGTTTGACATAATGAATTCCCAATACCAGCAGCAGCAGAAGCAACTTCTATCTGGAATTCCTTGTGTTGTCCCTGAGAGGATTCAATTCCTTCCCAGTGCCCCCACGATGGGGAATTCTCCATGGCATGTTACATGAAAGACTTGGTAAAATATTTCCTTTTTATTTTCTTTCCACAAAGACAATGCACACGTCAGTGCAGCACATACCTTCACAGTATGTGCTTCCTGTGTAGCCACCTGAATGCAGCTGGCTTCAGAATGAGGAGTGTGTTCTTGTTCGTGTTTCTTCCCTGTAGCCTTATCGCTGGTGAGATCTCAGCTACCAGCTTTTCACCAAGAGCAATGAATGAGGCAGGACCTCTGTGGTCTCGGTTTTTACAAACAGCTCTAAATTTTCCGTGGCCCATGTTGAGAGATGATAGTGATAGAAAGAAAAGGGGGGCACTTCTGGAATTCATTATTTTGTTCACCACCCAGTAAGGTGTGTCACTGGGGAGAGGTGCTCCTTAACTTTTCTTCCTACCCCTTGCCTTTCTGCTTGTCACCCTGCTGTCCTATTTACTGCCCCTCTCCCCCCACCTCTCCCTCGTCTCCCCTGATTCCTCCCTCTCTCTTTGCTACTACTTCTCTCTCCCTCTTTCCTAAGTCTTTTCTGTCCTCCCACTGGTTTTTCTGCTTAGTCTCTCTTTCTCCCTTCCATCCTTTCCCCCATATTCCATGTCTGGGTACCTTTCATCCGTTTGCTCTCCCCCCCATATGCCTGTCTGTTTCCCTACTGTCAGGGCCACATGGAGCCACATCTGCAGGAAAACCGTGAATTTATACATTCATATACCAATCCCTCTACCAATTCTTCCATCCTTTCCACTCAGTTTTTCAATTCATTCATTTATTCGTTTATTCCTCCCACAGACATACTTGAGAGTCCATTATGTAACAGGCATTGGAATAGGCCCTCAGGACATACAGTGGAGAAGAAAACAGACAATGGCAACTTTCATCATGGGGCTTGGGCTGGAACGGGGAGACAGATGTTTCAGAAAGGCTCTCTCTAATGAATATAAACTTTTGTGACAAATACCGAAGTGGAGGAAGTTTTCAGGTACTAAGAGAAAGGAAAAGAGGATGAGTAATTTAAATTGGGGATAAAGTGGTTGGTCGCCAGAAAATGCCTTCATGAAAAAGTGATATTTAAGTTGAGACCTCAAAAATAAGCATGAGGTAGACAGATGAACAGGAGAGGAAAATCGCTTACCACTTCGGGGTCTCCAGGAATAGCACTCTAAAGTTCCTGAGGCAGGCCCAAGTATGATTCTCACAGGCCTAAGAGAAGGTCAGAATAGTTCAAGCAAAGGGGCAGTGCGGATACTTTAGGGTCAGAGTTTGACAAAATCTTATTTCCAGCTCATATCACTGTTCTCGTGATTCTTTCAGGCCAGGCCCCTCACTTGTCATTCATTTATTTGATGCTCTTTGTTTGCATTTTCCACTCCAACTCTGTGCCTCTTACAGAAACAAGAAATCCAGTGTGTTTAATATGTATCATTTTCTTTATGCAACTGAAAAATGCATACAGTGAGACCAGTGTTCTTGGTGTACACAGTATTTGATATTTATATTTTATAAATTTGTAAAATGTGTAACATATATCCTCATCCCTGATCTTTTATTTATTTATTTTTTTATGGCTGCATTGAGTTAAAACTGACATACTAGAGACCCAGCAGACTTAATTTAAGTGCACAGTCTGGGCACGCCTGGGTGGCTCAGTCAGTTGAGCGCCCGACTCTTGGTTTTGGCTCAGGTGGTGATCTCATGGATCAGGGGATTGAGCCCTGCGTTGGGGGGTCTGCACTCAGCAGGGAGTCTGCTTGAAGATTCTCTCTCTCTGCACGTCGTCCCCCTACTCTGGGGCACACACTCCCTCCCCCTCTCTCTCAAATTAACAAATGTAAATCTTCTAGAAGTAAAGTGTACAGTCTGATGCATTTTGTTATATGTGCTTGTGGACCAATCATCATAGTCAAGATAATGAATATATATGTATGTATACGTATGTATATGTATGTATGTATGTATGTATGTATGTATATGTACATATACATATATATTCATTATCTATTCAATACCAACAACCAAAAATATCCTTGTGTGCCTTTGAAAGCCATCCTGCCCTCCTCATGCCCTCATCACCAGGCGACCATAGAACTGATTTCTGTTACTATAGATTAATGTTCATTTTCTAGTATTAATAAGTGTAATCAGACCGCATGTATTCTTTTTGGGGGGCAGGGGATCTTCTGCCTTCTTTCTAGTATTATATTTTCAGATTTATTCACGCTGCTGTATATATCAATAATTCATTCCTTTTCAATGGCTTATGACATCGTATGGATATACCACAATTAGATCATGTCCCTGTTGATGGACATTTGGTTTGTCTCTGGGGTTTTGTCTATTAGAAATAAAATTGCAAGGAACATTCATATGCACACTTTCTGTAGAAATAGATTTTCCTTTTTTCTGTGTATACCTTGGAGTGGAATGGCTGGGTTGTATGGGACATGTATATTTAGCCAGATAACTATCAAACTATTTTCTTTTATTTTTTAAAAAATATTTTTATTTGTTTATTTGACAGAGAGAGATCACAAGTAGGCAGAGAGGCAGGCAGAGAGAAAGGGGAAGGGGGAAGCAGGCTCCCCGCCGAACAGAGAGCCCGATGTGGGGCTCGATCCCAGGACCCTGAGACCATGACCTGAGCCGAAGGCAGAGGCCTTAACCCACTGAGCCACCCAGGTGCCCCCTATTTTCTGAAGTGTTTGCATTATTTTACATTTCCACCACCAGTGTATGAGTATTCCAGTTGCTCTGTTCCATTTGTTATGGTCAGCTATTTTATTTTAGTCATGCTAGGGTGTCCACAGTTTTAAATTGTGGTTTTAATCCGCATTTCCCTAATAATAAATGACGGTGAGCATGTTTCATGTGCCTACTTGCCACCTGTATTACTTCTTTATTGAGGTAGTCTGTTGAAATATTTTGTCCAGGTTTTTAGTTTTTTAGTTGGGTATTTATTTTCTTATGATTGAATTTGAAGAGTTCTTTATATAGTTGAAACGTGTCCTATGTTGGATATATTTTTTTTCCTAAGTACTTCATCCCAGCCTGTGACTTTCTCTATCATTTTCAAAACAGTGACACTTGAATACCAAAAAAAAAAAAAAAAATATATATATATATATATATATATATATATATATATTTATATTTTTATTTTGGTGAGGTCAAATTTACCCATTTTTTTCTTGTATAGTTTGTGCTTTAGACATCCTATTTTGAAAAACTTTATCCAAATCAAGCACACTATGAAGGTCATAATTTCCCATGATTCCTTGTAGGATTTTAAGAATTTTAACTCACACTTAGGTTTTCCATTTCCATTTCCAGGTTTTTTTTGCTTATGGTGTCAAGTAAGAATAGAAGTCTCTCTTTCCTCCTTCCTTTCCTTTTCTTTCTTTCTTTCATCTTTTTTTCTTTCTTCTTTTAAATTAAAAAATTTTTATTATGTTATATCAGTCACCATCATCAGTTTTTGATGAAGTGTTCCATGATTCATTGTTTGTGTATAACACTCAGTGCTCCAGGCAATTTGTGCCCTCCTTAATACCCATCACCGGGCTCACCCATCCCCTCACCCTCCTCCTTCTAAAACCCTGTTTGTTTCCTGGAGTCCATAGTCTCTCATGTTCCTCTCCCCCCCTCCAATTTCTCTCTCTCTCTTTCCCTCTCTCTCTCGCATATGGCTATTTCATCTTTTCCACAACAATGATTTGAAAAGATTATTTTTTCCCCATTGAATATCCTTGGCACATTTTTTGAAGAAGCAGTTGACTACATACTTGTGTGTATTTGTACCTGGAATCACTATTATGCTCCATTGTCCTGTAGTCAATCTTTATGTCAGCAGCAAACTCTCTTGATTATTGTAGCTTCATAGTAAGTGTTGATTTTTTTTTCTTTTTTAATTTTCATTTAAATTCCAGTTAGGTAACACAGAGGGCAGTATTTGTTGCAGGTGTACAACACAGGGATTCAACCGTTCCATACAACTCCCGATGTTCATCACAAGGAGCGCCCTCCTTAATCCAGATCACCTAAAAAATAAAAATGTTGAAAACTGACAGTGTAAATCTTTCGATTTGGTTTTTCTTTTCCAAAATTGTTTTAGCTATTCTAGGTGTTCTTCATTCTCTTTATAAATTTCAGAATCCGTTGGTCAATTCCTACCAAAACCCTGATGGGATTCTTATCGAGATTGTGCTGAGTCTATTGGTGAATCTGCGGAGATTTAACTCTTTAACAATATCTGGTCTTTGATGTCATGAACACGGTAAATCTCTGCATTTATTTAGGTCTTCTTTAATTGTTTTAATTGTTTTCAGCAATGTTTTAATGTTTTCAGGTAAAATGTTGCACGTGTTTTGTCAGATCTATACCTAAACAATTCATAGTTTTAGGCTATTGTAAATGGTATTTTTGCTCTTGCAAATGGTATTTTAAATTTCATTCTCTTGATTACTTATTTTTGTTGCACCAAACTGCATTGATTACAATAAAGTTATTGATAATATGCACTTATAAACTTTAAAAGAAAGATCCTTGATGACAATTTTCTCATTCCTGATATTGGTAACTCGTGTCCTCTCTCTTGTATTCCTCTAATCATTCAAGATAAAGGCTTATCAATTGTATTGATACTCTTTTTTAAAATAGATTTTATTTATTTCTTTGACACACACACACACACACACACACACAGAGAGAGAGAGACAGACAGACAGACAGACAGAAGGAGCAGGGGAGCAGAGGGAGAAGGAGAAATAGGAACAGAGGGAGAGAGAGAAACAGACTCCCTGCTGAGAAGGGAGCCCAATGCCAGGCTGAGGCTCTATCCCGGGACTCCCAGGATCATGACCTGAACCACAGGGAGAGGTTTCACTGACTGAGCCACCCAGGCACCCCGTTTGTATTGATATTCTTAGAGGTCAGATTTAAAGTCTTTTATCTTCTCTATTGTCTAGTTCAGTGACTTCTGCACTTTCCCTTGTTTCCTTTCTTCTGCTCTTTTGGTCTCCATTGTTTCTGTATTTTTGTTTCTAAGTACTGAACTTAAGGCCATTGGTTTGAATTCCAGTTTTTATATATAGGCATTTTTGTTCTATAAATTTGTTTCTAAGGACTGCTGTAAATGCAGCCTACTAATTTTAGTAAGTTGTACTTTAATTTTCATTCAGTTCAAATTACTTTCTAAATTTCTTTTTTATTTCCTCTTTCACCCATCTGTTATTGAAGAATGTATTCCATATTTTCCAAGTATTTTTGAAATATTACAGATACATTTGTGCTATCTACTTCTAATTTAATCCCACTGTCCTCTAGGAAAATCTTTGGGGTGATGCTAATCCTGTCAAATGTAGTAAGACTTATTTGTGGCCTGGAATATACTGTCTATCTTGGTCAGTTTTCGTGTACATGTGAAAGTAGTGTGTGTTCTTTGTTGGGGAGAGTGTTCTAAGATGTTGATTAGGTTAATTTAGGTGATAGTGTTTTGCGGTCTATACACTTACCTTTTCATCAATTTGTTCAGTTGTTGAGAGGAAAGACTTAAAATCTCTGACCCTAACTAATTGTGAATCTTTCTCTCTTTCATGTATTTCCAAACTCTGTTTATAGGTGTATAAACATTTAGAATTTTTATGTCTACCTGATGAATTGGCCATTTTAGCCGACTACCAATATAAAGGATCTTCTTATATATGATCCTCTCTATCCCTGCTGATATATTTTGTTCTGAAATCTGCTTTGTCTGATATTAATATATCCAGTATAGCTTTGTTATAGTTACAGCTAGCATGATCTATCTTTTCCCATCCTTTTACTTTTAACCTCTGTGCACCTTTATATTTAAAGTGGGATTTACGCAGCATATAGCTGGATCTTATTTTTAAAATCCATGTCCTGTGTCATCAGGGAAATACAAACTAGAACAGTGAGATGCCCCTGCACACCTATGAAAATGGCCCAAATCCAAAACGGTGGCAATACCAAATGCCGGTGGGGATGTGGAGCAACAGGAACTCTCCTTCATTGCTCGTAGGAATGCAAAATAGCAAGAACACTTTGGAAGACAGTTTGACAGTTTCTTACAAAACTAAATCTACTCGGGCCATACAGTAAAGCTGTATGGATCGTTTCTTGGTATTTACCCAAATGAGCTGAAAATGTATGTCCACATAAAAATCTCACATGTATGCTTATACCAGCTTCATTCATAATTGCTAAAACTTGGAAACAACCAAGATGTCCTTCAGTAGGTGAATGAATAAATGAACTGTGGCACACCCAGACAATGGAACAGTATTCAACATGAAAAAGAAACGAGCCATCAAGCCATGAAAAGACATGTAGGAAACTTATTTAAATGCATATGACTCGCTGAAAGAAACCAATCTGAAATGGCTACATACTGCATGATTCCAACTATATGACATTCCGAAAAAGGCAAAACTATGCAAACAGTACTAAAAAAAAAAAAAATAGTAGTTGCTTGTGGTCAGGGGAGAGAGAGAGAGGAGTTTGTATGTGGAGCACAGAGGATTTGGAGGGGGGATGGGGGGCGGCAGTGAAACAATTCTGTATGATACTATAATGGTGGATACATGTCATTATATATTTGTTCAAGCCTACAGAATGCACAAAACCAACAGTAAACACTGATGTAAATTGTGGACTTTGGGTGATAATGATGTATGGACATAGATTCATTGATTGTAAGAAGTATACCTGTCTGGTGCAGGATGCTGATAGTCGGGGATGCTGTGTCTGTTTTGGGCAAGAGATTTATGGGATGGCTCTGTACTTCCTGCTCAATTTTGCTGTGAACATAAAAGTGCTCTAAAAAAAAAATAAAGTCTATTTTAAGAAAAAGGACTCCAGATTGTCAATCTCTACATTTTAATTGGTGAATTAGACCATTTGTATTTAATACCGTTATCGATATGGTTGGATTTAAAGCTGTCATGCTACCTGTTTTCTACTTGCTCATCTATTGTCTTATTGTATTCCCCTTTGAGGATTTATTTCAAATTAAGTGAGGAGGTGCCTGGGTGATTCAGTCGGTTAAGGGTCCAACTCTTGATTTCGGCTCAGGTCATGATCTCAGGGTCATGAGATCCAGCCCTGTGTGAGGCTCCATGCTGGTTGTGGAGCCTGCTTCAGATGCTCTCTCTCCCCCTCTCTCTGCCCCTCCCCCTTCCCAAGCACTCTCTCTCTCTCTCTCAGAATGAATGAATGAGTAGTAAAGTGAGCATTTCATGTTATCATTGATCTCCCATGTAGGCTTATTAACCGTAATTTTTTGGATAAGTCCATTTTGGTTTATACTTGATGCTTCTTTAACTTGCCTCGGTCTACCATCAAATAATATTGTACTACTTCACCTGTAGAATTAGAGTCTTACCACAATATACTTACATTCCCCCCAGTCCCTGTGTTATTATTGTCCAAGAAATTAATAATTCCACATAATTTATACTCCACAATGCATTGTTATGAATCTCTGTTTACACTCTGAATTGATTCATAAGGAATTTTTAAAAAAGTAAACATTCTATTACTATCATCATATTTAGCATCTCCAGTATTGATTATTCATTTCTATAGAACATGTTTACATTTACTGCCATTTTTCTTGTACCTGAAAGGCATCCTTTAATATTTCTCATAGTGCATACCTAATGATGATGAATTATTTCAACTCTGGTAAGTATGAAAAAACTTTTAATTCAACTTCACTTTTTAAAAAAAAATATTTTTTATGTATTTATTTGAGAGCGAGGGAGTGCAAGAGTACAAGAGGATGAGCGGGGGGGGGGGGCAGAGGGAGAAGCAGACTCCCCGCTGAGCAGGGAGCCCAAGGCTGGGCTCAATCCCAGGACCCTGGGATCATGACCTGAGCTGAAGGCAGAAGCTTAAGGGGCTGAGCCATCCAGGCACCCCCCACTTCACTTTAAAAAGATATCCATTGAGTACAAAATTCTGAGTTGACAGTAATTAATTATTTCACTATTATAAAGATGGTATGCCACTTTCTTATAACTTGCACTGTTTCTGATCAGAAGTTATCTATAATTCTTACCTCTGGTCCTGAATGATTCTATATTTTTTCTGGTCTCCCACTTCTTTAGGAGTGAGGGGGATCAGACTGGAAGAATGTCATGAATACACACTTTGCGGTATCTGTGTCTAGTCACTTCGGTAGATCTTCGATGGATGCATAGCAAAGTAAACACTTCTTAAAGCCATTCAGTGAAAAAAAATTCAGATTTAAGAAAAATTTTATACCATCATGCCTCTAGCCATGATGGATTTACAGGAACCCGATTTACTCTCCCACCTAAATATCTGTAAACCAAAACAATTATTGTGCTTTACCTCACGGCACCACAGGCAACACAGGCCAGTGATCCCTGAGAAAGGGAAACTAACATGGAGAGCCCTCAGATTGCCCATCTCCTCCAGCTTCTTGCCTGGATAGAGTTTACAGGCTATCGCACGGGGAGATTGGAAACAAACAGAGCCCAGTGGAGGACCTGAGTGAAGGAGACAGAGTTGAGAATTCTGAGAGGCGAACATGACTAGAATTTGCTGGAAGGAAGGGAGGGGAGAGACACACGGAGAGGTAGTTTCAGAGAGCTGCGGAGGTTTCTTCGGGGTGCAGTGTATGAGCAAGGGGGAGTGGTGGTAGGGACTTCCATTTTCTGTGGTGAGTTGTGTGGGTAATGGTGCCACTTACTGAGGTGGTGAAGATGGGAATTTTAAAAACAAGGGAGAGAGGGAGTGTGAGTGTGTGGGAGGAGGAGGTTTACCAAGTGACTGGCTCTAGACAGACTCACTATGAAGAGCCCTCAAGACATCCATGCAGAGATGTCAGGTACGAGAATGAATAGACGGCTCTGGATCTCAAAGGTGAAGTTCAAACTGGGGCTGTAGATTTTGGAGTTATTAGCATATTAGCATAAATAGTTATATAGAAGAGAGAGAGAGAGAGAGAGAGAGAGAGGCTTATAGAAAAACAAATGTAATGAAAGCCCACATCATCAGAAAAAAGATGTAGCTATATATGGTGATGGATGTTAACTGACTAACTGCAGTGATCATCTCATAATATATAAAACTTTTGAATCATTATGTTGTACACCTGAAACTAACATAAGGTTAGTTGTCAATTATATCTCAATTTTAAAAAGGAGAAAGCAAGAAAAAACTAAATAATAAAGCAAATAGCAAAACGAATATAAGAGTCCACTATGGTTTTTGTAAAAAGCACAGGTTCAGTTTGAGATGGGAACGTAGTATTTTCTACTAGCACTGAGCAGTCTGTCAGGGCTTTCATTTCTAGGGTCTGGTCACCTCCCACGGAAACATGTTACACAGGAAGGGCTGAAGAGACGCAGGCTGCTGACAGTGGCGGTTGCTATGCAACAGCTGAGGAAAGCCATCCAACCAGCCAGAATTGATACTGGGCACTGGAGAGTAAAAGCTGTGGTCCTAGCAATAGCTTCCATTCATGCACAGGAGTCCCGGAGAGACTGACTTTAAAAACAAATATAAAAGCCCACCAGGGTTTTTGTCAAAAACACAGGTCCAATCGGAGTTGGAAACATAGCATCTTCTCCCTCCAAAGCGGTTCCTCCAGTCATTCTGGAAGCATAGCAGCCTGGTTTGGGCTGGGTAAGTAAGTGCTTCCTGTGCTTCCCATTTTTGCATATTGAGAAACCGGGCTCAGAGACGTCCTGTGACCTGGGCAGGCTCACACAGCTAGCAACAGACTGGCCAGGCACTCCTTCCCTGGAGTTCTGAAGACAAGCCCAGCTTCTTTCCACAAGACCACAACTGCCCCAAGCCCCTGCCCTGGAAGGAACCCCGGGGCAAACATTTACTCTGAATCGGGGCTCGCCATGGCTCAGGCACACAAGTGCCTGATTGTCCTGGCTGCTTCAGCAGGCACCAGGAAGGCCTCAGGGGGCAGCCTGTTTGTGTCCCTCACAGCGAAGAGGCCTGACAGTTGGGGCAGGGAGTGGATCCCAAGGAGCAATTCTCACACCTGGATGGACCCACCTAGAGTAGGCGAGCGGTGTTCCTACCTGTGTCCTGGATGCAGAGCATGAGCTTGGGTCTCAGAGAGCACAAACTTTGCTTGTTTGGGACAGGTGTTGGCAGGGCAGAAGAGGGGTGTGTGTGTGTGTGTGTGTGTGTGTGTGTGGTTTGGGAGGAGTAGGTCTGTCGCTCAAACTGGAGAGGGGAGCCCACCTCCGTCCCCACGCCAGCACTATGGGGACATGGGGTTTGGAGTCAGGGAGACTCAGGCCCACAGTTTGTATTTTCTGTTGACTGGCTCTGTGGCCTTAGCTGTTCCTGCGGTGTGTCTGTGCCTCAGCTTTCTGTTCTGTAAAATGGGGATGCTGACATCTGCCTCCCAGGGCTGCTGTGAGGAGACCAGCCCCAGCACCCAATGTGCTGTGGTGCCCAAGCCGCATTAAGAGCAGCTGGGGAAGGGTGCCTGGGTGGCTCAGTGGGTTAAGCCTCTGCCGTTGGCTCAGGTCATGATCCCAGAGTCCTGGAATCGAGTCCCATATCCGGCTCCCTGCTCGGCTTCTCCCTCTCCCACTCCTCCTGCTTGTATTCCCTTTCTCGTTGTGTCCCTCTGTTTCCAATAAGTAAATAAAATCTCAAAAAAAAAAAAAAAAAAAAAAAAGAGTAGCTGGGGAAGCAAATGCTCCCAGGGTGTCTGGGGGCCGCAGGGATGGATAGTGCTGGGGAACACAAAGGCAAGTGGCACCCCCTTCCATTCCTTTGTTGCAGTTAGAGACCCAACTAGAGACCTCTGTGTCTGTGACCCAGGGGTCATGCTGGGGAAGCCAGGCATAGTGTACCTCAGACCACACCAGAGGAGCTTAGCGGGAACCCAGAGGGCAGGGAAGAGAAGTGCGAGGATCAAGGGTAGATGATTGGGTGGGTGGTCCAAGGGCACCACAGGCTGTGAGAGCGCGCGCCTCGGGTCAGAGGAGGGGTGAGGGGTATCTGGAGGGAAGGCGAAAAAGCCCCCCACCCCGCCCACCCACTCGCTGGATCGCAAGAGCACTGGGGACTCGGTGGAGAGGGCTTTTGTTGGGAAAGCGGGCGGGCTGGAGGGGTCCGCGCATGCGCAGCCTGCCCGGCCGCGGGGGTGGGGGGGGGTGTGCGCGGAGAAAAGGGGCGGGGTGGTCGGAGCTGCTGTGCTGGCAGCAGTAGGCGAGGGCGCGGCTGCGGGGTTCCTGGTGCTGAGGACGGACGCCATTGGAGCCCCAGGGAAGGTAAGGACCCTGCAGCCTCAGAGCGGACAGGGAGAGGGCGAGTGGAACCCGGCACGCTGCGCCCTCCCCACCCCCACACCCGGATCTGAACAAAGCCCAGGCACTCAGAACCCGACCCCTCTTAGACCCAAGGTCTAGGTAGGACCCTCCCCCCGCCCCCTCGCCGCCCTCTCCCGGTAGGAGACGCAGGACTCTCTGATCCGAGCCCTACTTACACCAGAGCCTAGGATCCGAACCCCTTCAGCAGACCCGTGTGCTGCCTGCTGAGCTTCCTTAGAGCGGCGGCCCTACCCCCACCTCAACCACTCCTAGATCACTCCCAACCAGCTGACCCCGTTGCCCCTTTCCTGGAGTTGCAGCCCTGGGGTTTGAGACCTCCAGCGCTCCAATCCATGCCTCACCTGGTCCGAGCCCCTAACGCCCCCCACCCGCCCCCACCCCTTAGAGCTCCTCCTGTATGAGCCCAACCCAGACCTCAATCAGCTGAATGCCCCCGCCCGGACCTAGCCGGAGGGTCTCTGGATGCAGTTTCCCATAAGCTTTTCCGGGCCCCTGTTGTCTAAGCCCTCTTGTGTCATCTGCTCCCCTTTCATCGTTAAATCAAAGCCCTTTGTTTCTCCCTGTCTCCATGCACATCCCCTGTGGGACTCTTGAGACCCAAGCCCGCCAGTCCACCCCCTATTCAAATCTAGCGGCTGGGATGGGGAGCCTGCCCATCCTAAACTCCCCTTTAAGTGCCGGGTCTCTCCCACCACCTCTCTCCCTCTCCTAGAGCTCTGTCTCTGACAGACTCTAACCCAACAGATACCCTCCCCCCCCCCCCCCCCCCCCCCCCCGCGAGACTTCCCCCGCCCGCCCCCGCCTCCTCCCCCGCCTTCTCCCCCGCCTTGTACTGCCTAGTAACCTGATGATTGCCGACCCCCACCCACCTTCTGAGATATCCCACCTCCCACTGGATCCCTCCCCCTCCCCCTCCCCCTGAAGAGGCCTTACCCTCCCTCCCAGGCTGAGCTCTCTTCTCCTTGGGACCCCCAGGCATGGCTGAGGGAAGCTACCGCGTGGAATCGGAAGCCTACAACGTTGAAGACATGGATGAGGGTAGTGATGAAGTCGGGGAGGAGGAGATGGTTGAAGGAAACGACTATGAAGAGTTCGGTGCTTTTGGAGGCTATGGCACCCTCACCAGCTTTGACATCCGTATCCTCAGAGCCTTTGGGAGCTTGGGTCCAGGCCTTCGCATCTTATCGGTGAGGCCCCTTGGGGGCCACCTGCTGGCCCTGGGCCTTCTGCCCCCTCCCCCATGAAGCTGCTGGGGAGGGGAGGGGCGGTGGATCAAAGGGAGGGTTGAGTGGGGGAAGGAATGCCCAGCTTCCCCAGCCTTCCCTCTCCTGCTCAGAGAAAGGGGGCTTAGGAAGGTTTGGGGGGCGGGGTGGGCGCTGGCTGCAGGGAGGAGGCTGGCCAGCACAGGGAAGCATCATGGGAGCACACAGAGCTGTCTGCCTTCCCCTACCCTTCTCTCTGGCTTTGCAGAATGAGCCCTGGGAACTGGAAAACCCTATGCTGGCTAGGACTCTGATGGAGGCATTTCAGCTGGATCCAGAAACACTTGCCAATGAGGCTGCTGCCCGTGCTGCCAACGTAGCCCGTGCAGCCGCCTCCAACCGTGCTGCTAGGGCCGCCGCCGCTGCTGCTCGTGCCACCTATAATCAGGTGGTTGCTAACCGCCCGGTGGCCACAGACCAGGCTTCAGGAGAAGATACTCAGCCCATGACCTATGCGGCCCAGGCTCAGGCAGCTGCCCCGAGACAGGCAGCTGCCCCCGAGACAACCCTGGCTGCTCCATTGCCCCCTTCCTCCCAGATGCTAGTCAACAGTGAGATGGCCGCCCCCGGGGCTCTGGCAGCGTCCACTCAGCCCCAGCCAGTCTCCCAGGCCCAAGAGGCCGCTACCGAGGGCCCCAGTACCGCCTGTGCTTTCGCTCAGGCTCCATGTGCTAGTGAGATGGATGCCACCCGGCCCAAGACAGCTTTCCTGGGTCAGAACGATGTCTTTGATTTCACCCAGCCAGCAGGTGTCAGTGGCATGGCCTTTCCACGCCCCAAGAGGCCCGCCCCGGCCCAAGAGGCTGCCCCAGAGGGCCCCAGTGCTGCCTCCTCGGGGGTGCCCCAGGCGGCACCAGCCAGGGAAGGGGCAGCCACCCGGCCCAAGACGACCAAGTCCGGAAAGGCTCTCGCCAAGACTCGGTGGGTGGAGCCTCAGAATGTTGTGCCAGCAGCTGCCACCAAGGCCAAGGTGGCCCCGAGCATCCCTGAGCCCGAGGGTGCAGCTGCCACCGCTCAGCACAGTGCTGAGCCCTGGGTCAGGATGGGAGGCAAGAGGACCAAGAAGGTGAGACCTCCCTGCTATCTCCCATCCCCCCTTGCTCCCCTCCATTCTCTGCTTAGTCCTCATCCCTGCCCCCTCCTCCCCCTCCCCTCCCCTCCCCTCTCCCCTTCTCTCAGCTTGTGCATGTTTGTCCAACCCAAGTGCAATAGCGTGCTTTGACTGCACAAAGTCTCTGCCCTCAGGCCTGGAGGGAGAAGAGGTTGGCTCAGTGCCGGGCACGTAGTAAGCACTCAGCACACGTCATCTGCTGTTTGTACTACTTGATTTCCAAGCACCTGCTCTGGTTAAGATGTGTGCTGGGCACTTTTGCACGGCGAACCTGGTAGCCCTGGGTCTCTCCTCCCTCTCACGCTATAGTCCAAGCACCTGGATGATGAATATGAGAGCAGCGAGGAGGAGAGAGAGCCTCCTGCGGTCCCACCGACCTGGAGAGCGTCGCAGCCCCCATTGACGGTGCGGGCTCAGATGGCTCCCCGGCCCCCCATGGCCCTGAGGTCCCAGGTACCCTCAAGACACGTACTGTGCTTGCCACCCCGCAACGTGACCCTTCTGCAGGAGAGGGTAAGAAACCTGCCTTTCCCCCATCTCCCACCTCTCCTCTCCTGTGGGCCAGTTCTTGGAGGTCACCCATGTCTTGATCTCCCTGTGCGGTGCTCCTTCTCCAGGCGAATAAGTTGGTGAAATATCTGATGATTAAGGACTACAAGAAGATCCCCATCAAGCGCTCAGGTAGGCAACCCGGGCCCCCTCCCCGAGCTCTGCCCTTCCATTGTCCCATCTGGCATCAGATGCCTCCACCCAGCATGCCCAGCTGATCGCCGCATTTGCACAGTAAGGGGGGTGGGGGTTGGGTCCCCAATGGTGCTCCCCTCAGCAGGGCTGACCAAGGGGCTGCTGCAGCTCTTTGGCCCCTGCTCAGCCCAGGTACTCTCTGCACTTCTCTCACCTCCTGCAGACATGATGAAGGATGTCATCCGAGAATACGACGAACATTTCCCCGAGATCATTGAACGAGCAACATACACCCTGGAAAAGGTGGGCGAGTGCCTGGGCAGCTCATGGTGGTGCCAGAGCTGCAGGGGAGCCTTGAGCCCTGCAGCTCCTTGAGGCCCCCTTTCAGTACTACCTGCTCTGGGAAAGCTTCCCTAACTTCTCCTCCTGGGAGCATCCACTGCATACTTCCTTCCCTGGAGGTTCCCTCTCCCTCGGATTCTTTATTGTCCCTTGTCTCCTGAAGTGGGTTCTGTTGCCTTGGCCAATGCCAGAGCTCCCACAAGGCAGTCCCTCTGCAGCCTCTCTTCTTGAGTCTTCCCTATGACTTCGGGGTCCCTGCGAGGGAAACTTCTAATGGGGAACAGAGGGACTGTCTGCAGGACAGGCAGTGTGGCTTTCTGCTCTCATGCTGTTTCCTCCCCCATGTAGAAGTTTGGGATCCACCTGAAGGAAATCGACAAGGAAGAACACCTGTACATTCTCGTGTGCACGCGGGACTCCTCAGCTCGCCTCCTGGGAAAGTAAGAAAGGGCAGGAGGGTTGGGGCCTTCCTCACTGGTGCCTCCCCCTCCCCTTCTTCTCAGAGAAATGGAAAAACAGGGGCCTTGGTGCCTGGCACAGCTCCCACCCACCATTAGTGGTGCCCAGTGATTAGGGGATGAAAGGGGAAGTAGCCTGGAGTGAAGCCTTGGTGCTCACAGGGCTCCCCCCTACCCCCCCCCACTACCACACCACCCCGTCTTCCCAGGAAAGCAGGCTCCTTGTTGCCTGCCTCTTCCTGCTACGTGCCTGGTCTGGGCTTGGCAGAGTGGTCCTGGGAGAAGGAGGCTTCCCATCCAGTGTGACTCCTAATGCTCAAAGGGCAGGGGAGGTCTGGATGCCCCCTCTAGACATACTGTTGCCAAGTGGTTGCTCCCCGCCTGAACCCACGTGTTTGCATCCACATTTGAGGCGCGAAACGACTCAGTCTCAGACAGAGGAATGAATGGTCTGGATGAGAGAGCAAGCCATATGTAGAGTGGGAAGACCACCCGGTCGCCCGGCCATCTGGGAAGAGCTAGTTGGGTGAGCAAGCCCTAGTCCCTGGGGCAAACGGCTGCTGGACAGGATCTCTCTTTCTACACCTTCAGGACCAAGGACACTCCCAGGCTGAGCCTCCTCTTGGTGATTCTGGGAGTCATTTTCATGAATGGCAACCGTGCCAGCGAGGGTGAGTGGCTGGGTCCGCAGCTGGGGGGTTGCCCACAGTCAGCTTTGTGTGCTGAAGTCTCGTGGCTCTTCTCCCCTCACAGCTGTCCTCTGGGAGGCACTGCGAAAGATGGGTCTGCGCCCTGGGTATGATTGGGCTCTCGGCTTCCCCCTCTCGGCGTTGTCCTTGGGCACCAGTGGCCCTGGGATGGGATTAGCTTGGGGGCCTAGTGCAGGGGAGTGGACGTCTTGGACTGGGTAGGGCTCAGAGGGTGCATGGGGAAGTGGTCCTGAACTCCCCTCCCCTCTCTGCTCCATGTCCCTTCTCTGTTCCCAGATGAGATCCAAGAGAACCCATCAGAATTAGGGGTTCCAGTCACAGCCTTGCCTAAGGCATTCCTGACATGTGTGGCCCTGTGACCCCTGCTGCCATCCCAGGCCTCCATGGGGATGCCCCTGCCCCCCCGCCCCCCGGCCCCGCGCGCTACCGGCTGGGAAGCTCTCCGCCTTGATAGGGGGTGCTCCTGCCCCCATCTGGGCACTGCCACTGTCTATAGTTACGGATTCCTTTCCTGGCCTTCAGGGTGAGGCACCCATTCCTTGGAGATCTGAGGAAGCTCATTACGGAGGATTTTGTGAAGCAGAAGTAAGTAGTGGCCAAGTTAACTTTGTCTCACGCTCATGCATTCCTCGTGGGCTGGTCTGGCTGCGCAAGCCATTCCCCGTGCCAGATCTTGGCACCAGAGGGATAGGTGTCTCTGGTGTGAGGGTGGGCGGGGTATGTGAGTGTTGTCAGGGAGTAGAATTCCAGCGCAGCCTTGGGGAAAAGGAGTCGAAGTTGACAGAGTATTAGAACCACACTGCCATTTGGTACCTGCCCCGCGGGCTGCAGGAGAATTTCTCCTGCTTTCCATCCCAGGAACCTGGGGCTCAGAGAGTGGAAGTCTGAGTATGGCCCTGGCTAGTAAGGGGCCCATTGGGTCCTGGAGCCCCATGCTCCAAAAACTTTCTGGTCAGGCCCACCCTGTCCTACCTAGGTCCTTAGAGAACACACAGGTGACACTTGCACATGCCCACGTGCACGCAGACGCGCGCAGGCGCGCACACGCAGAGTGGAGGGCATGCACGGAGTGTGCCGCTTTTCTCCCCTTTACGGTCCTCTTCTATGGTGGACTGTCCCAGGGTTCCACTAGGCCGTGGGTGGGGGCCTGTGATGGAGTGTGCTCATGGCAGGGGGCCTGAAGAAGTGACTCCTGTGGTTACAACACACCCGACGGGAATCTGGGTTCATTGTGACAAGGGGCATGAAACTTGTGGCCTTCCTACAAACAGATACCCGACACGTGTCCCACCCCGCACCTCGACGTGGCTTCTTTGTAGGCCTCAGTCCTGGAGGCAGAAACCCCAGGAGTGAGCGTGGGAGCGAGGCATGAGCTGGAGGGCCGGGACGGTCCTCCCTCAGGAGCTGAGCTGCAGTATCGGGGCTGGGCAGGGGCTACCTGGGGTCCCTTGGTGCAGCGACAGGTCTGCCTGGCTGGAAGCAAACGTTTCTCTTCCTCTTGCACTGAGGTACCTGGAATACAAGAAGATCCCCAATAGCAGCCCACCCGAGTATGAATTCCTCTGGGGCCTGCGAGCCCGTCACGAGACCAGCAAGATGAGGGTGCTGAGATTCATCGCCCAGGTAACAGAGAGCCTCTGTTTGGGGCCCGGCGGTGGGGTGTGGGTTTGGCACTTGCCGTACCTTCTCTGGTTCTTGGCTATGGCCTCCTCCTGAGGCCATTGGTCCAGTGAGGATCCGGACAGGTTCCTAAGTCGGTAACTTAGGCAAGTTCACAGGTGCCGTAAGTGTGAGGGATGGGGTGAGGTCCCGGGGCTGGCACGGAGTCATAGGAGAGTCGGATTCCAGTGGTCTTGACTTTTTTTTTGTTTTAAAGATTTTATTTGTTTATTTATTTGTTAGACAGAGATCACAAGTAGGCAGAGAGGCAGGCAGAGAGAGAGGAGGAAGCAGTCTCCCCGCTGAGCAGAGAGCCTGATGGGGGGCTCGATCCCAAGACCCTGGGATCATGACCTGAGCCGAAGGCAGAGGCTTTAACCCCCTGAGCCACCCAGGGCGCCCCTGGTCTTGACTTTTGTCATGACCATGCACCGCCCATGGGAGGGTTGGATGGCTGGAAGCAGGTGCTCAGTGAACATGGGGTAGCTGTGTGGATGGCGTCTGTTACTCTACCGCAGAATCAGAACCGAGACCCCCGGGAATGGAAGGCTCATTTCCTGGAGGCTGTGGATGACGCTTTCAAGACGATGGACGTGGATATGGCTGAGGAACATGCCAGGGCCCAGATGAGAGCCCAGATGAACATCGGGGATGAAGCTCTGGTTGGACGCTGGAGCTGGGATGACATACAGGTGGAGCTACTGACCTGGGATGAGGACGGAGATTTTGGTGACGCCTGGGCCAGGATTCCCTTCGCTTTCTGGGCCAGATACCATCAGTACATCCTGAATAGCAACCGTGCCAACCGGAGGGCCACTTGGAGAGCTGGCGTCAGCAGTGGCACTAATGGTGGGGCCAGCACCAGCATTCTAGATGGGCCCAGCACCAGCTCCACCATCCGGACCAGAAATGCCGCCAGAACGAGTGCCAACTTCTTCTCCTGGATCCAGTAAGATTTTCGGTGGCTACATGAAACTCCGAGGGAGGGGGTGGGAAGGGGCTGTGAGAAGTTAGGTCGGGGGGTGGGGAGGCAGGCCTGGGTGCAGGGTCGCGGAACAAAGAGTTGTGAGAGACACTTGTTTTGTTCTTCGCGTCCCTCCCCCTCTCCCGTCTATGGATAGTCCTGTTTCAGCTTTTGTCTTGTGTTACAGACAGCGCTGATGAACCGTGGCCGTCCCTCACTGAGCCAGAGTGCCTCCTCAGACCCCTCCTTAACACAGCACTCTAGGCAGCTTCTACCAGCCCATCCAAGGTGGCATGCAAGATGAAGCTCTCTTTGCCCTTCCTGCTTTTGGTGTGTGCTTTTGTCGTGCGCTTTTGTCGTGTTTCCATGTTTTTGGTATCAGTGTTCCAGTAAAGTTGCAAAATTATTTGGGACGTTTCCTCCTTTATTTGCTCACGTACCTGTGCCCGTGGTGCTCTGAGTGGCACGTGGTTGGGGGCTGTGACCTAGACACTACCCGCCTCTGCCTGGAAGGCAGCAGGTGTGGGGAGGGTGCTGGGGAGATGTGGAGAGGTGCCAGCTGAGTGTCTAGACCATGAGTTTCGACATCGGGACATGATTTCCTATGTGGTACAACCCCAGTTAAGACGCCAGTGGTGGGGGAGGTGGCAGGAAAAGGGATGGAGTGGAAGGCTGTGGGCTGGAGCCGCTGTCCCTCCCACCAAGGAACCGGGCCCACTTCCTCCTCCCCATCTTTGGAGGTGCCATCTTGGAACCCTTCCCTCATCCTCCACACAACTTCAGCACCTCATCCCTCCCTCAGATGGAGGCTGAAGGACGATGAGATAGGCCTTGGCGACGTTCTCACCCCTCCAGCAGGTTGAAGGAGGAGGCATTATTGCCCACAGAGTAGGTTCGATGAAAACAGACCTCGACAGCCTGTGACCCTGACCCGAGACCAGCTGGTGGGCTCCGGAGCTCTTCTTCACTGGAAGCAGGGCCCTCCCAGTGAAGCCAAGGCCGGGCCTATATCCTGGTGTCTTTGAGGGCTAGGGGGAATCCCTGTAGGAGTGGGGCTGGGACTGGAGTTCCTCCAGTGACTGGCAGTGAGAGCAGAGACGCCTGGGAAGGGCTCAGTGGCAGGTTGGGGCAGTGTCCGGAGCTAAGTGATGTCCATAGTTGGGAGGACGAGGCCCCAGGTTAAGAAAGAGTGAATCGCGTAAGGGCCCCTGCACCCCACTGCCTCTTTTCCCGAGGAAGAGGTTTCCCTTCTCTCCCCCAGCCTTGGCTCCGGACCCAGATCCAGGCACATAATTTCACAGGCCCAGTGAGGAATGAAGAACGTGGGTCCCCTAGCTCAAAAATGAGGAAGAATTCCAAGAGACTGATGGCTTAGCCGTGAACTGGGTGCGCAGCCCCCCCGAGCATAAGGTCATCTGGGGCTTCATAGGTCACACCCCCAGGAAGCTAGCTGTATAAGTTTTCCTCCCCTGAAGTCGGGCCTCAGCGGGGCTTCTGCCATGCTGGCCACTGCTGTGGTTTCTGCCTGTCCGGCCGCTGAGCCCCTGCTTGGCCACGTGGATGCTGTGATTCCGACACAACTTGAGTTCCTTTCACTTTGACATCTACTGACACGTGGTCAGGGATGTGAGAGGGATGAAGGATGCCTGGGACCGTGGTCCTGGGGTGATGAACGATCTGAGACTTTTCTGATTCTCTCAGCCTGGGAACCTCCCAGGACCTGCACATAGCAGGCACGGGCCTTTTCATGGATGAGGGTTCGGGCGTTCACCCAAAACCACAGGCGGGAATTTGAGCACTGGGTGCAGAGCACACCTGAGATATGGCATCTCATCTGGAAAGGAGGAGAAAGCAGCTCTCAGAGACAGACAGGGTGCTGGTGAGGGAGACCTGCCCAGGCCTGTGGCCTCACAACACTCCCCTCTTCCATCCTCCTTTCCCCTGCCTGGCCTCTCCAGGCAGGGTTTGGGGGCGGGGCGGGCTTCCCAGGAGCTGCACTCTGCACAGGGTAGTTGAGAGCAGGGTGGGCGGGGAGGAAGAAAGCAGTGGGGTGGCCTCTGGGACAGGGAGGAAGGAGTGCCCAGGGGAATGCTGACAGACTGTCAGGCCGGTCACCCAGGAGGCTGCCCACCCGCTCACTCAACAGGGTAAACGTGACACCAAGGCAGATGTCCTTTCCGGGACCCCAACCCAAGACCCTTCAAGGCTAAATGCATGCTCCATCCACTGTAGCCGGCTACCACTGCCTTGGAGGGGCTCACAGTGTTGTGGGAACAACACCTCCATCTCTCACCACTCTCCAACAACAGCCACTCTCTCCCTCCCAGGCTGCCCTTACCACTTTCCATCTCCCTTCACTGGGCCAGATCCAAACCCCTCATGGCTTCTCTGTCCCTGAGATCCATCCTGGGCTTTTAAGGCTCCCACCAGCCTCCCAGCCTCCTGAGACATCAGGTTTGGAGGTATCCTAGGCATCCATCCTGCTCCTCATCCTCCTCTTTGTCATCATGGCTGGCTGTCAGGCCCTGGGGTCTGGTGCTTTGGGTGTAAGACCTCATTTCACCCTCGTGGATACTCTGCGGGGGTTACTGTTCCCCATGGCACACGTGACAAATCGGACTCAGAGAAGGGAAGTGACTTGCCTGAAGTCTCTGACCTGGCTCTGCTACCACCTGGACGAGTGACCTTGGCCCAGCCTTTTCTCATTCTGGCCCTCAGAGTTCCCACCTCTCACAGCACAAGACTGGGCTAGATAGATGTACTCCGAGGTATTATGGGTCTGCTTTCCCAGTCACATCAACTCTCTGGGCCTCAAGTTTCCTCACGGAGTAATAGGGGTAAAAGCGTGAACCCAGCACTGCCTGGCCCAGCTCCATGCGCGGCTGGGAGCAGCTGGTGTGGCCTGTGCATGAAAGAAGGTAGGAAGTGGGTAAAGCAGTGTAGCAGTGTGAGAATGACAGATGCATGTGCCCCTCCCCCAATGTGTGCATGTCTGAGAAGGGGGTCCTCGGGAAAGCACTTGAGATTGACATCCCTCCCTGTCCCTCTGAGCCCCGTGACCTCGGGCAAGTCCCTTCACCTCTCAGAACCTCCATTTTCTCATCTGCACAGTTAGGGTTACCTACAGTGTTTGCCTTGCGGTCTCAAAAACAGTACCGAGCAGTACAGATCGGAAGTCATCGGAAATCTAGTAGCACAAGAACCCTCACCCTAAACACCAACCCCCTTTCCAGTGAGGAGACTGAGGGCCAGGCAGAGGAAAGGACTTGGCCAATCTCAAGTTCTCAAGTTCCCCAGATTTCAGTTTGGGACGACTCCGTATTACAGGTGCCTTTTATTTGGAAACTAGCATCGTAGAAATGGTACAAACCTGCAGGACATCGTACACTTCAAATATGACTTTGAACACTCCTTGTCATAGCGTCGCAGTCTCCCAAGATGCCAACACTTCAGCATCTATGTCAGAAATGGGCTGTCACACCTCAACAGTCCCTTGCCAGGCATCCTGTCTCAGCCTGTGGTTCAGGCAGTACATGAAAATTTATTTCTGCAGTAGTTGACGTATCTATGGGTTGCAAAGCTCCAGAAGTGAAAAGCAGTGTACATACCCAATGACCACAAGAAAGAAGAAAACTACAAAGACTGTGAGGCGAGAGTTGAGGAGGATGTGGAACAGATCAACTCCCCTACACTGTCCATGGAAGTCTGAATTTGTGCATGACTCTTCAAAAACATCAGAGAATTGTCGCATGTTGCTACCCCACGTGGCCCCGAGGGAGGGGATGTCAGAGACAAGGTCTATGTGGAAGTGAGCCTTCTGAAAGCAGAGAGAGAAGAAATGGAAAGACGGAGCTCTACTACCACTAGCCCATGGACTTTAGCCAGGAATCTGAGATACCTGAGGAGCTGGGTAAACATGTGCCTTGTGGAACAGCAGCAGCTGCAAATTAGGCTTTAGCCTGTCTCTGAAGCTGTCTGAGAAAATTTGGGGTCCTAGCAACTGGAACAGAGACACCGTGGAGCGCTCCTACAATCAGACCACTCCCTCAAATCTCCTCCTTCTTGCTCCCCCCCCCCCCAACCTGAAAAAAAGGGGCACAAGGCACAAGGTTGGAATGCAGTGGGGGCAAAGGTAAGGGCAAAAATCAATGCAGAAGGACGTTTCCCAGGAGATGGACTCCAAGCAGTTTAGTTTCAAATTCTTGTTCTGAAGCACGCCTTGTTCATCTGTGTGGTGGCGGGAGTGGATGGGGAGGAGAGGCTGGCTGGAGCCTTCTGCCTGGTGCCCACAGGTACAAGCTTTGAATGATGATCAGGCCTGGAACGTTTTCATTATCACAGGTCTCTGTTTTGTCTTTTAGCGACCCGAGGTCCTCCAAATCAACCTAACAGCAGGGCTCTCTTTATCCGCTTTACTGAGGTTTAATTTACAAACAAAATAATGCCCATTTAAGTGGACAGTTCCACGGACTTTGACAAATGCTACCATCCATGTCACTCCCACCCCAATCAAGAAAAAGAATAGTTTCACCATCTAAGTGCGTTCCCTTGCACCTCTTCCCAGGGAATTCCTACCATCCACATCCAGCCTTAGGCCACCACTGACCTTTCTCTATCACTGCGGATTAGAATTCTCTTTCTTGGAGTCTGATATACACATAAACATACCGTATGTAATCTTCCATGTCGGCCTTCTTTTTCTCTGCTTCAGTGCTTTGGATATTCATCCATGGGGTGGCACAAATCAGTAGGTTAAATCAAAATGGTGGGACACCTGGGAGGCTCAGCTGGTTAAGGACGTGACTTCAGCTCAGGTCACGATTTCAGGGTTCTGGGATAGAAGCCAGGTCAGAGCTCCGTGCTTGGCAGGGAGTCTCTTTTTTGCCCTCTCCCTCTGCCCCTCGCCCCTGCTCACCGCTCGTCCTCTTTCTAGCTCTCACTATCTCAAGTCAATAAATAAGATCTTTAAAAAATAAATAAATCAAATAAATCAAAATGGCTCCTATTCACAGAAAATCTGATTCTCTCTGTTAAAATCACACAGATACACAGAAATATCTTAGAACTAATAAATGAATTAACCTACAGTGCAGGATATAAGATTAAAATACAAAAGCCACCATATTTATACACACTAGCAAAAGAGTGTTGGAAAAAGAAATTCATCACTCCAAAAAAGAAAATCAGTTCTTAGATGTGACTCTAACAAATGATGCAGGGTATTTATATGCTAAAAGCAGGAAAATGCTGGGGGGGAAAAAAAAAAAAAAAACCAAACAGACAAATAAATGGAGGAACATACCGTGGTCACAAGTTAGAATATTTAACATAGTAAAGATGTGCATTCTTCTGAAATTGATCTCTGGACTTACTGTGATTCCAATAAAAATTCTGGCAGCAGGTTGTGTTGTAGACATAGACAAGCTGATCCTAAAGCTTATATGGAAACTAAAAACAAACACACAAACAAAAAGAATAGCCAAGAAATGTATGGGGGAAAAAAAGAATAAATGTGGAGGAATCATATTAGCGACATTGACAACTCTTCAACAAATGTGTGGAAAACACTGGCTGTCCATCTAAAAGAAAAAAGATCGCACACTTTATACTATAACTCACTAAAACTAAAACTTATATATAAATCGTGAATATGAAACTCTAAAATGTGTAAAAAGGAGCAACAAAATCTTTGATTTAGGTTTGAGAAACATGTTCTAGGTAGATTAACTCCAACCTGCCACCACTTCCCCCACCATCCCCCAGCACGCCTTGTTGTTTTTGTTCATTTGGTTGGTTGGTTGGTTGGTTTGGTTTTGGTTTTTGTCTTTGTTTCTGATAAATATGCTGTTAAAGGGTTTGAGGAGAAAAATCTCAGGCTTGGAGAATGTATTAACAATTACCTCAATAATAGAGGACTCAGATCCAGAGTAGGGGAGGAACTGTCAAAACTCAACAGTAAGGGGCTCCTGGGTGGCTCAGTGGGTTAAGCCACTGCTTTCAGCTCAGGTCATGCTTTCAGGGTCCCAGGATCAAGCCCTGCATGGAGCCCAGCATTGGGCTCCCTGCTCAGCAGGAAGTCCACTTCCCTCTCTCTCTGCCTGCCTCTCTGCATACTTGTGATCTCTGTCTGTCAAATAAATAAATAAAATCTTAAAAAAAAAAAAAACCTCAACAGTAAGAAAATAATGGAAAAAATTTTTCAAGAGATACATCAATGAAAAGGATATAGAGGTGGCAATTGAGCACATGAACAGATGAGCACACTCACTGGCTTTCAGACAATGCACACTAAAACTATGGTGAGATACCAGTATTCCTGTATTAAAATTGCTGAAATTACAAAAAGCAAACAAGCAAATAAAACACCAACATGTGACAATATCAAATGGTGTTGAGGATGGGCAGCAACTGGTGCTGGAGGGGAATGTAAGGTGGAACAACCACTCTGGAAAGCAATGTTATTGCTTTTTATGAAGTTAGACGTCTACTCAGCCACATGACCTAGCAATCTCACTCTGAAGTATTTCTCCTAGACGATTTTCAACTTGAGTTCATTAAAATTACCTGTGAGTGAATGTTTGTAGCAGTTCTGTTCTTCATCATCCCAAACCTACTAAGGAAGGCACGGCACATATTGCATGGAGCACTGGGTGTGGTGCATAAAGAGTGAATCGTGGAACACTGAAAAAAAAAATAAAATTTAAAAAAAATCACCCCAAGCTTGAAACAACCCAAATATCCTACAATAAAGTGTATTCCTTCCATACAATTAAATATTACTCAGTGGTCTAAAGGAATGAAGTATTAATGCAGTCAACAACTTGGATGAAACTCAAAAGCATTATGTTTAGTGATAGACGCCAGGCTCAGAGAGGTTACAATTTATTTTATTTTGTTTTATTATTTTATTTTAAGATTTTATTTATTTATTTGAGAGAGAGAGAGAGAGACTGAAGGAGAGAGAGAGTGAGCACGAGCAGAGCAGAGGGAAAGTGAGAAGCAGACTCCTGGCTGTGCAGGGAGCCCAAGGCAAGACTCCATCCCAGGACCCTGGGATCATGACCTGAGCTGAAGGCAGACACTTAACCGACTAAGCCGACCAGGAGCCCCAGAAGGTTACATTTTAAATGGTTCCATTTCTATGACTTTCTGGAGATGTTAAAAGTATCATAAAGGAAAGCAAGTCAGTGGTGCCCTGGTTAGGTGTAGAAAAGGAGTGTGACTACAAAGGGATAATACCAGGGTCTTCTTGGGGCTGTACATGTGTTCTGATGGGGGCTACAGGAATCTATACATGTGTTCAAATCCCTAGAACTGGAGGTCCAGAAGAAGTCTATGTCACTGTATTTAAAGATACAATTGGAGAAATAATGACAAAATGGTTTTTTTCAACCAAACATTGTTAGAATTGAACAGTAGTGTATTTCACTAAAAAAAAATATTGAATACATTCTTCTAGGATTAAGGAAAACCATACCAAATGTCAACCCAGATGAACACAAATGAATGAATGAATAGCTATAGAAATGGTGTAAATGTAGGGAAAGTAAATTATTTTGCTCTTCAAAAATTTCTTTAAAATTAACCGAAGTCCCACAAGTTCATTTTTGCTTTTGTTCCCCTCGTCTTTAGAGATGTGTCTTGAAAGAAGTTTCTGTGGCCAGTGTCAAGGAGGTTACTGCCTATGTCTTCCTCTAGGATTTTGATGGATTCCTGTCTCACATTGAGGTCTTTCATCCATTTTGAGCTTATCTTTGTGCATGGTGTAAGAGAATGGTCTAAGTTTTATTCTGCCACATGTGGCTGTCCAGTTTTCCCAGCACCATTATTTTTGTATTTAATTTTTTAATTAATTAATTAATTAATTGATTTTTATTTCTTTTCAGTGTAACAGTATTCGTTGTTTATGCGCCACACCCAGTGTTCCATGCAATACGTGCCCTCCATAATACCGACCACCTGGCCCCACCAACCCCCCACCCCACCCCTTCAAAACCCTCAGATTATTTTTCAGTCCATAGTCTCTCATGGTTCACCTCCCCTTCCAGTTTCCCTCAACTCCCTTCTCCTCTCCATCTCCCCTTGTCCTCCATGCTATTTGTAATACACTATGGAGTATTATGCCTCCAGCACCATTTTTTAAAAAGACTTTATTTATTTATTTGTCAGAGAGAGAGCAGAAACATGGAGAGCTGTAGGCAGAACAGGCAGAGCAGGCAGAGGGAGAAGCAGGCTCCCTGCTGAGCAAGGAGCCCGATGCGGGACTCGATCCCTGGACCCTGGAATCCTGACCTGGGCCGAAGGCAGATGCTCAACCAACTGAGCCACCCAGGCATCCCCCCAGCACCATTTATTTTCATCAAACTTAAAAGGAGTGCATTTTATTTTATAAAAATTATGACTCAAATTCATGATAAATATTCCACCTAAGGTTACTACCCATTAGATTCCCTAGATTCTCATTTTTTTTTAAATTTCTTTACAGCGTAACAGTATTCATTGTTTTTGCACCACACCCAGTGCTCCATGCAATATGCCCCAGCAGCATTTTTTGAAGAGACTTTTTTGTTTCCCATTGGATGTTCTTTCCTGCTTGGTTGAAGACTAGTTGACCATATGACCATAGAGTTGAGGGTCCATTTCTGACCTCTCTATTCTGTTCCATTGGTCTATGTGTCTGTTTTTGTGCCAGTACCATACTGTCTTGATGTCTACAGCTTTGTAATACAGCTTGAAGTCAGGCATTGTGATGCCCCCAGCTTTGGTTTTCTTGTTCAACATTCCCCTGGCAATTCGGGATCTTTTCTTGTTCCACAAAATTTCAGGATTGTTTGTTCCAGCTCTGTGAAAAATGTCAATGCTCTTTTGATAGGGATGGCACTGAAAGTGTAAATTGCTCTGGCCAGCATAGACATTTTAACGATGTTTATTTTTTTCCAATCCATGAGCATGGAGTGTTGTTCCATCTCTTTGTGTCTTCCTCAATTTCTTTCATTGTATTTGAAGTGTTCTATAGTTCCTAGAGTATAGATCCCTTTGGTTTAGGTGTCTTACGGTTTTTGGAGCTATTGTGAATGGAAAAGCTCTTGCACAGCAAAGGAAAGAGTCAACAAAACTAAGAGGCAATCGATCCATGGAATGGGAGAAGATATTTGCAAATGACATTCAGATAAAGGGCTGATATCCAAAAATCTATAAGGGACTTATCAAACTCAACACCAAATAATCCTTCAAGAAATCGGCAGAAGACATGAACAGACACTTCTCCAAAGAAGACATACAAATGGTTAACAGACACATGAAAAAAATGTTCAGCATCTCTAGCCATCGAGGAAATACAATCAAATACAAGGAAATACAAATCAAAACTACAATGAGATACCACCTTACACCAGCTAGAGTGGCCAAAATTAACAAGACAGGAAACAAGTGTTGACGAGGTTGTGGAGAAGGGGGAACCCTCTAGCACTGGTGGTGGGAACGCAAGCTGATACACCCACACTGGAAAGAGTATGGAAGTTCCTCAAGACGTTAAAGATAGAGCTACCCCACGACCCAGTGATTGCACTACTGGGTATTTACCTGAAAGATACAGATGTAGTGAAAAGAAGGGGCACGTGCACCCCAATGTTCATAGCAACAATGTCCACAATAGCCAAACTGCAAATGGATAAAGAAGATGTGGTGTAGATATGCAATGTAAAATTACTCAGCCATCAGAAAGGATGAATACCCACCATTTGCATCGGCATGGATGGAACTGGAGGGGATTATGCTAGGTGAAATAAGTCAAGCAGAGAAAGACAATTATCATATGGTTTCACTCATATGTGGAACATAAGGACTAGAGCGGAGGACCACAGGGGAAGGGAGGGAAAACAGAATGGGAAGAAGTCAGAGAGGGAGACAAATCATGAGAGATTCTGGACTCTGGGAAACCAACTGAGGGTTATAGAAGGGAGGAGGGTGGGGGGATGAGGTCACCGGGTGATGGGCATTAAGGAGCACATGTGTTAGGATGAGCACTGGGTGTTATACCCAATTGATGAATTGTTGAACACTACAACAGAAACTTATGATGTACCATATGTTGGCTAATTGAACATAATGAAATCTTTTTGCTTAAGAAAATTAAATATATAAACGTTAAGTGAATGTTGGAACACCTGGATGGCTCAGTCAGCTAAGTGTCCTATTCTGGATTTTGACTCAGGTCATGATTTCATGCTCTTGAGATTGAGCCCTGTGACAGGTGTCATGCTCAGCAGGCTGTCTGCTTGAGATTCTCTCTCTCCCTCTCCTTTCGCCTCTCCCCTTAATCACACGTGCTCTGTGTGTGTGTGTGTGCGCATGTGTGTGTGTGTGAAATAAAGAAGTCTTTAAAAAAAGTTAGGTGAATGTTTATAAAACCAATAACAATGCTTTTGGGGGGGGTGCAATATACATATAAATAAAGTTTATGGAAATAAAAGCAATCAGATGGGAGTGTAGAAATAAAAGCATGCAAGGTAAGTTTTTACTTCATACGTGAAGAAAAATTTTATCATTGAAGATGGAATGCCTGATTTTAACTATGTATCACATAATCCTTACAGGAACCACTTACATATAAAACAAAAGGAATAAGTATGAAAGCAAGATGTAGATTAAAAATGGAATACTGGAAAATACATCAAAAAAAGGAAAAGAGAAAGATAAATACTTCAGTTATACATAAGGTAGTGAGGGAATTGGGTTAAAGAAAGAATGAAAAGACAAAGGAAAGAACGAAATAAAAGAAGGAAGGAAGGAGGGAAGGAAGGATAAAGGAAGCCCGGAAGAAGGAAAGAAAGAGAGAAATAAAGCTACTCAAAATAAGATGATGTGAGTTAGGGGAGACTGGAGAGGGAGACAAACCATGAGACGCTGTGGACTCTGAGAAACAAACTGAGGGTTTTAGAGGGGAGGATGGTGGGGGCTTAGGTGAACCTGGTGGTAGGTATTACGGAGGGCACGTATTGCATGGAGCACTGAGTGTGGTGTATAAACAATGAATTTTGGAACACTGAAAATTTTTAAATTAAATTAAATTTTAAAAAATAAGATGATGATGTTAAAGCCAACCATCCTTACACTAAAGCTAGTTGTATATATTCTAAACTTTCCTGATAAAAGGGAGATCGTTAGGCACGAGAGCTGCAAGACACACAATATGCCATTGAATAGAAACTCACTTTTTTTTTCTCATTTTAACAGTTTTTATTTGATGTCTTATATGAGATTAGATTAGTTTATTCCTCTGTCTTGCCAATGTTTCTTCCTTACATTTCCAGTTTTCCTTTCCTACCTGATGAGATCTGGCTTGACCTTCAAAGATCATTTTGAGGGTTTTGTCTAGCTTTAGTCTAGTGGTAGCCACCTTGCTAGGGTGAATGCCCACATGGACATTCATGCCATTCACCTTCTCACGCTGTACTCATTCAATGTAGATGATCTATTTCTTCTAAATGTAGACAACTTTGCCAATTTGCTGGCTGGCTTTTGTCGTGTCCTGGCACAACCTGTACCTCATCATCCCTTCAGGTGGGCACGGATGAAGGATTGTACTTCTGTGTCAGCTCTTTAGAAAGACAGGAAGACATAATCTTCCTGCGAGTGTGAGAAGGTGCACTAAAATGCCGTTTCTGCTTCTTGCTCAGGTCAGAAGTCACAAAGGGATTCAACTTCCTGTTGGCTGCTGACACTTCGGTGATAGCTGCAAAAGGGAAGAGTGAGACTCACTTTAATGTGTGAACAGAGATAGGCCAAAGGTAAAAGTGTCGATAAAGAGATGCCATGGGAACATAAATTTTAAGGGGAAAAAGTAGGTTCTGATAGTGGCTAAGATAAATTCTAGGACCAGGAGTATTACTGATGATACACAGGGATATTTAATAATGATAAAACCATCAATTAATCAGGAAAGCCTAACAATCACCAGGCGCCCTGGAAAATAGAACTTTAAATTTCATAAAGTGAGGGCTGATAGAACTTAAAAGACATATAGACAAATCTATTAATAGTTAGAAGTTTCAAAAATTCTCCCAGATTTTGATATAGCAAATAGAGAGAAGGTCAATAATTATAAAGAAGACTTGAACAACACTATGAGCTGAATCGACTTAATTATAGTTCATTCCACCCAATAGCAGTAGAATACACACTTTCTTTAAAAGCACATGGAACATGCACGAGGCAGGAGCCTATCATGGGTTATAAAATAATACTCCATCAAAGAAGAAGGACTGAGAGGGACTGTGGACTCTAAGAAACAAACTGAGGATTTTGGAAGGGAGGGACGGTGAGGGAATGGGTGAGCCTGGTGGTGGGTATCAAGGAGGGCACTTATTGCATGGAACACTGGATGTGGTGCATAAACAAAGAATCTTGGAGCACTGAAAAAAAAACAAAATTAAATTAAGATGTTAAAAAAATAGAAGAAGGACTGAAATCCATGTACCCTCTGGGCACAGTGGATTAAACAAGAAATCTATAACAAGAAGATTTCTAGATAGTCCACAGAACTTTGAAATTAACCAACAGACTTCAAAATAACACACAGCTGAAGATAGGGCACTTAGGGAAATTGGAAAGTCACTTGAATTCAAGACAAACGTAATCACATCATGTCGACTTTTGTGTGATTCATCTAATGCACGGCTGAGAGAGAAAATTGTAACTTTCTGCGTTTATGTTAGGAAAGAAGAAAGGTTTGACGTCAATAAAATACAAAACTAAGATGCTACAAAGAGATGTAAAGAAATAAGAGGAAGTAGAAAGAAGGAAGCAAAAAGGCTATCAGAGCTGATGTTCATATGTGGAATTTAAGGAATAAAGGGTGAACACAGGGGAAGGGAAGGGAAAATTAAAAGAGCAAAAACAGAGAGGGAGGCAAACCGTAAGCGACTCTTAATCTCGGGAAACAAACTAGCTGTTTGGATGTATTGGAGGGTTGGATGTATTGCAGGGTTGCTGGATGGGAAGGGGGAGGGAGGGATGGGAGTCTGTGTGGCGGACATTGGGGAGTGCATATGATGTAATGAGCACTGGGTGTTTTAGGCAACTGACGAATCACTGAATTCTACCCTTGAACCTAATAATATACTATAGGTTAACTAAATTGAATTTAAATAAAAATTTTTTTGAATTTTTAAATTGAATTTAAATCAATTTATATTTATTGGATTTAAATTTAATTTAAACTTATTTTAATTTAAACTAAATTAAATTTCAATTTAAATCAACTTAAACTTATTGAATTTAAATCAAAGTATTGAATTTAAATAAAAAAAATTTTAAGGATATCAATGAAATAGAAAGCAAACCACAGAGAAAAATGGAATGAAACCAATAGCTGGTTTATTGAAAAGATTAATACAATTGATACAACACTATGTAGACTAATCAAGAAAAAGCAGTTAAGATGCTAATGACCAGTGTCAAGAATAATAGAGGAGACATGACTTTAGAGTGCAGAACCGCTAAAGCAATCATAAAGAACAACTTCATTACCAAAAATTGACAATGCAGATAAAATAGACAAATTCCTTCAAAGATGCCAGTCTATGAACTTTGATAGACTGCAAGAAAATACAGAATGCTTGAATACCCTTATATCTCTTAAGGAAATTGAATCTGTGGCTAAAATCCTTCTCACAGAGGAGACTCCAGGCACGGTTGGCCCTGCCAGAGTGTTCTACAAGTAGTTCAGGAAGAAATAGCACCAAATTTACACAATTCTGTCAGAAAAATGAAGAAGGAATACTTCTTGATTCATTCTGTGAAGCTAGAAGTGTCCTTGTGTCAAAACCAGACAAAGGCATTACAAGAAAATATATTCAAAAACAAAATGATATTAATGGACTTGTAATTTATTAAGAGAACCATAAAATTCATCTAAACAGATGCAAGTAATAGGCAGAATAATGGAATCCAGATATATTCATGTCTTCAACCCTGTAAAGTCTGAATATGTTGCTTTCCATGGCAGAGGGTACGTTGCAGATGTGACTAAGTTGAAGATGGTGAGGTGTGGAGATTATCCTGGATGATCCAGGCGCAGCAATGTAATTACAAAAGTCCTTTTAAGAGGGGAGCAGCACATGATGGTGAAGAGAAGGAGATATGAAAACAGGAGTAGAGGTCAGAGAGGTGAGTGATTGAAAGATGCTATGCTGCTGGCCTTGAATATGGAGAAAGGAGCAGGAGCCAAGGAATAGAGAGAGATGGCCTTTAGAACATAGGGAAGGCAAGGAACAATTTTTTCCCTAGGGGTCTCAGATGAACATAACTCTGTAGACATATAGATATTGGCCATTGGCCTTGTAAGACCCATTTTAGACTTCCAACCTCCAGAGCTGTAGGATAACAGGCTTGTGTTGTTTTAAGCCATGAAGTATACAGTCATTTATGATAGCTGCAATGTGACAGTCACATAATTCAGAAAAGACATTTAACAAAGTTTAACACCTATTCAGATTAAAAATTATCTGGAAACCAGGAACGGGAAAAACTTCCTCAAGCTGATAAAGGTCACCTAAAACATATGTCCGGGTTTTTTGTTTGTTTGTTTGATTTAAAGATTTTATTTATTCATGAGGGGTTGGGAGCAGAGGAGAGAGACAGAGGGAGAGGCAGACTCCCTGCTGAGCCTGAACCAGGAGTCCGATCCCAGGACCTGGAGATCGTGACCTGAGCCAAAAGCAGATGCTTAACCACCTGAGCCACCCAGGTGTCCCTAAAACATACTTCATTGTTAAAAAACACAAAGCTTCCCCTCTATGATCTCTCACTCCTCCTAATAAGCACCAATTGGCACTCTGACATAGTGCATTAAGGCAGGATTTGAAAAAAAAATTAAAAAGGCATACAAGTTGGAAAGAAAGAAGAAAAATTGTCTTTATTCATGAATGATATAGGAAGTTCTAAAAGAAAACTCTTTTTAAAAGTGTTTATATCTACTGCTAGTGAGATAAACAAGGTTGCAGGACATGAGGTCAATAACCAAAAACCGATTATAGTTATCTATTCTAAAAACAAACCATTGGAATTAAAAGTATCATTTACAATACATGCAAAACATGAACTCTTTAGGGTGACTCTAACAAAATACGTGTGAAGCTGCAGAACGTACCACAATAAGCATTGCTGAGAGAAATTTGAAACAATCTCAACCAAGGAAGAGATAGATGATATGTATAAGATTTTAAGACTCAGTATTGCCAAGATGTGTATTCTCCCCACATGGACCTATTGATTCATAGCAAGTCAAATGACTAAAAAGCAGCATGGTGATTATACAACTTTTGCTGGCATACAAAGGATTCAAAGAGCCAAAATAATCGAGATAGAGGAGCACATATTTGGATTTCTCATACTGCCTCACTTCATAAGTTACTATAAAGCTACAGTCATCAAGATAGTGTGGTACTAGAATAAATATAGGCATATAAATAAATGGAAAACAAACAGAAAGTCCAGAAATAAATGTACACATGTATGGGCAATTGATTTTCAACCATGGAGCTCATGTGATTCAAAGAGGGAAAACTTGCTTTCAACAAATATTGAAGAAAAGTTGAATATGTATGTGGAAAACAATGGAATTTCACATTAGCTCAAATCACATGCAAATATAAACCGAAATGGATAATAAGCATATAAAACTTGTTATGATAACAAAAGAAAAAACTCTGTTAACTTGAGTTAGGTCAGACTTCCTACAGCACAAAAAGCATGAACAACAACAACAAAAAAGAAAACAATGGTAAACTGACTTTGTAAAAAAAAAAATCAGAAGGCAAACTAAAACTTGCACTTCAGAAGATCTTGTTAAGAAAACAAAATCTGCTAGTATAATTGCTCAATCATAGGGTTGCACTACTGGGTATTTACCCCAAAGATACAGACATAGTGAAAAGAGGGATCACATGCAACCCAATGTTCATAGCAGCAATGTCCATAAAAGCCAAACGGTGGAAGGAGCCAAGATGTCCTTCAATGGATGAATGGGTAAAGAAGATGTGGTTCATAAACACAATAGAATATTACTCAGCCATCAGAAAGGATGAATACCCACCATTTGCATTGACATGGATGGAACTGGAGGAGAGTATGCTAAGCAAAATAAGTCAAACAGAGAAAGACAATTACCATATGGTTCCACTCATATGTGGAACATAAGGAATAGTTCAGAGGACAGTAGGGGTGGTGGGGGAAATTGAATGGAAAGAAATCAGAGAGGGAGACAAACCCTCCAAACTGAGGGTTGCAGAAAGGGAGATGGGGGGAATGGGGTAACTGGGTGATGTGAGGAGCAATGGGTGTTATACTTAATGGATGAATCATTAAACATTTTATCAAAAACCAATGATGTACAATACATTGGCTAATTTAATTTAATTTTTTTTTTTTTAAGCCGTAACGTTGAGAGTCCATATCTGGGCTCTCTACTCTGTTCCATTTGGTCTATGTGTCTGTTCTTGTGCCAGTACCATGCTGACTTGGTGATCACAGCTTTGTACTATAGCTTGAAATTAGGCAACGTAATGCCCCCAGCTCTGCTTTTCTTTTTCAACATTTCCTTGGCAATTCGGGGTCTTTTCTGGTACCATACAAATTTTAAGAATGTTTGTTCCAGAATTTTGAAAAATGCTGTTGGTATTTTGATTGGGGTGGCATTGAAAGTGTAGATTGCTCTGAGCAGCATAGTCATTTTAACAATGTTTATTCTTCTGATCCGTGAGCATGGAATGTTTTCTTACCTTCTTGTGTCTTTTTCAATTTCTTTCATGAGTGTTTTGTAGTCCCTAGAGTACACATCCTTTACCTCTTTGGTTAGATTCGTTCCAGAGTACCTTATGGGTTTTGGTGCTATTGTAAATGGAATCAATTCTCTAATTTTTCTTTCTACAGTTTCACCCTTAATGTTTAAGAAAGCAACTGATGTCTGGTGCTGGGAAAATTAGATAGCTATACACAGAAGAATGAAACTCGACCATTCTCTTACACCATACACAAAGATCAACTCTAAATGGATGAAAGACCTCAACGTGAGAGAGGAATCCATCAAAATCCCGAGAAGAATAAATGAAAGAAGATGGGATTGGGAGGGAGACAAACCCTAAGTGACTCTTAATCTCACAAAACAAACTGAGGGTTGCTGGGAGGAGGGGGTTTGGGAGAAGGGGGTGGTACTATGGACATTGGGGAGGGTATGTGTTTTGGTGAGTGCTGTGAAGTGTGTAAACCTGGTGATTCACAGACCTGTACCCCTGGGGATAAAAATATATGTTTATAAAAAATAAAAATTATATTAAAGCAGCAATGTTAACCTCCTTAAAAAATGTGGATGTGTGGGCAAATAAATGATATTTTTCCCTCTGTTTAAAAAAAAAATCCTAGAGGAAAACATGGGCAGTAACCTCTTTGGCATTGGCCACAGCAACTTCTTTCAAGACACGTCTCCAAAGGCAAGGGAAACAAAAGCAAAAATGTACTTTTGGGACCTCATCAAGATAAAAAGCTTCTGCACAGTGAAAGAAACAGTCACCAAAACACAGAGGCAACCCACAGAATGGGAGAAGATATTTGCAAGTGACACTACAGACAAAGGGCTGATATCCAAGATCTATAAAGCACTTCTCAAACTCCACACCCAAAAAGCAGATAATCAAGTCAAAAAAATGGGCAGAAGACACGGGTAGACACTTTTCCAAAGAAGACATAAAAATGGCTAGCAGACACATGAAAAAAAGGTCATGATCTTTAGCCATCAGAGAAATTCAAATCAAAACCACATTAAGGCAAATATCTGAGGCCAAAATACTTTCTAAAAATCTATGACTTTGTGAGAATAATATATTTTTTTAATAATAATAACTTCATTAGGATATAATATTGTATTTCCTTACATAACTTCACTTATCTTCAAAGCAGAATTTAGAAATTAAATGAATACATAGTAGATCAGTGTAAATGCATAGATTATAGGCCCATATTAGTACATTTTTTTGTACTCTTAGGGTATTTTTCTTTTCTTTTTTTTTTCATTTTTTATTTCTTTTCAGCATAACAGTATTCATTGTTTTTGCACCACACCCAGTGCTCCATGCAATCCGTGCCCTCTCTAATACCAAGGTTTTATCTATGAAGCAAAAGTAACGATTTTTTTTTCAAAAAAATCATTTAAAATCTGCAATGTTCAATGAATAAATCATGGTGTGACTAAAATAATGAGAAAAAAAAACACATTGCAGCTGTTAGAATGGCAAAACTTGACAAGGCAAGAAACAACAAATGTTGGGGAAGTTGTGGAGAAAAGGGAACCCTCTTACACTGTTGGTGGGAATGCAAATTGGTGCAGCCACTTTGGAAAACAGTGTGGAGGTTCCTCAAAAAATTAAAAATAGAGCTACCCTATGATCCAGCAGTACCCAGTAGGGTATTTACCCCAACAATACAGACGTAGTGAAAAGAAGGGCCATATGCACCCCAATGTTCATAGCAGCAATGTCCACAATAGCCAAATTGTGGAAAGAGCCAAGATGCCCTTCAACAGACAAATGGATAAAGAAGTTGTGGTCCATATATACAACGGAATATTATTCAGCCATCAGAAAGGGTGAATACCCAATTTTTGCATCAGCTTGGAAGGGACTGGAGGAGATAATGCTTAGTGAAATAAGTGAAATAAATCAAACAGAGAAAGTTAATTATCGTATGGATTCAATTATTTGTGGAGCATAAGGAACAGCATGGAGGACATTAGGAGAAGGGGGAAATGAAGGGGTAGAAATCAGAATGGAGATGAACCATGAGAGACTGTGGGCTCCAGGAAACAAACGGAGGGATTTAGAAGGGAAGGGCGTGGGGGGGATGGGTGAGCCCAGTGATGAGCCCAGTATTAAGGAGGGCACGGATTGCATGGAGCACTGGATGTTATAAGCAAACAATGAGTCATGGAACACTACATCAAAAACTCATGATGGGGGCACCTGGGTGGCTCAGTGGGTTAAAGCCTCTACCTTTGGCTCAGGTCATGATCTCAGGGTCCTGGGATCGCGCCCCGCATCGAGCTCTCTGCTCAGTGGGGAGCCTGACTCCCCTTCTCTCTCTGCCTGCCTCTCTGTCTACTTGTGATCTCTATCTGTCAAATAAATAAATAAATAATCTTTCAAAAACAAAGACTCATGATGTACTGTATGGTGACTAACACTACACAATAAAAATTAATTAATTAATTAATTAGTTTTTAACTAAAAAAGCATGAAAGAAAAGAAAAGAAAATCTGGTCCCAGAGAGGGAGAACACTTAGATAACACAGAATTTTCTTGTATATCTGTATATATAAAAATCTCTTTCAAGTCAGTAAAGGGAACATGTAGCTTGTTTTAAATATAGGCAAAATACTTGCACAGACATTTTCCTAAAGACAATACATGTAAGGTAATTAAACACATGTACATTTGTTTAAACTTATTAGTCAACAAGAAAATAAAACTTAAATCCGAAAGGATATAGCATACCACGACTACTAGTAGGGCCACATCCACATGCCTGACAATGATGACCAGGCCTGGTAAGGTGAAGCCATTATGGTTTTCATCCATGTTGGTGTAAATGCTAGGCATTTTTCAAAAAGTTTGGCAGCTTCTTACTAAGTTAGGCATGCAAGTACATGTACTCCTGTCATTTCACACTTAGGTATTTAATTCAGAAAAAGAAAAACATATGGCCACACCAAACCCATATATGAACGTTGGTAGCAGCTTTATTCATAATGTCCCCAAACCAAGACCATCCCAAATGTCCATCAGTTGGTGAATGGATAGTGAAAGATGGGATATCCATACAAAGTATCAAAAAGGAACAATGCTTGGGCATATCAAAAGTATTACATGGAAGACTGGAAACTCAATATTGCAAGCTGTCTGATTCATTTGGCATATAATTTTTGAGAAGTTAACACTCAAAGGAGTCAAGGGAACTTGGTGGTTGCCCAAGGCTGGAGGTGGAGCGAAGAGAATGACTTGGAAGGCACAGGAGGGCACTTTGCAGGGCACTGCAAATGTTCTCTATCTTGATAGTGGTAGTAGTTATACACATTTCAGTTTGTCAAAAATCATTAAACTGTACACTTTACATAGGTACAGTTTATTGTATGTAATGTGTGAACAAAAAATAAACAGAACAGATGTTATACATACAAAACATGCAAGACATTAGGAGAAGGAAAGGAAAAGTGAATTGGGGGAAATCGGAGGGGGAGATGAACCATAAGAGACAGTGGACTCTGAGAAACAAACCGAGGGTTTTAGAGGGAAGGGGGTGGGGGGATGGGTGACCCTGGTGGTGGGTATCAAGGAGGGCACGTCTTGCACGGAGCACTGAGTGTTGTGCATAAACAATGAATCTTGGAACACTGCATCAAAAACTAATGTTGTATTCTATGGTGACTAACATGACACACTAAAAATAATAAAATAAATAAAATAAAATATCTGAAAGCAAGAACTGTATTCGATACATTTTCAACGAGTAACACATGATGAGGAAAGATTAGTGCATTAGATGATGGATCAGATAAAAATATCCAGAATAAAATATAAAGAGAAAAGATGATGGAAAATGCAGAATGGATAGGAGGAGAATAAGCGGATACAGAGGCTAACACAGGTGTAACATATTTTAATTGGAGTTAAGTGATGAGATGACAGAGAAAACTGCCTAGGCAATATTTGAACAGATAAGGGCATGGTGTTTCCAATGCTGATGATTAACAGCTTGTTCAAGACTCAAGGAAGACTGAGAATCCCAAGAAAGATAATTCTAAAGTAAACATCTTTTAAACTTACATTGTCAAACAAACAAACAAACAAACATAAGGTGTGTGGGGGGGAGAACAACATGAAAGCAACCAGGGTAAATAAAGGTATGGGCTTCAGAACAGGACAATGGAAGTTGACAGTGGACTTTCAATATAAACAAGAAAGTTCAGAGTCCAGAAGTTTGTAAGATGATATATCAAAGAGCTGAAAGAATAAGTGCCAACTAAGGGCTCTGTAACCAGGAAAAAATACCCTTCAAGAAGAAGGGGAAATAAGGACATTTTCAGACAAAACAAAGAAAGTTTCATATTCCTATTATATGATCCAGCCATCATGCTTCTTGGTAGTTACCAAAGTGAGTCGAACACACTTGTCCACTCTAAATCCTGCACACAAAAATTGATAGCAGCTTTATTCACAATTGCTAAAACTTGGATGTAATCGTTACAGCATGGTGACCATAGCAGATAACAGTGTATTATATACTTGAAATTTCCTGACAGATTACATACCAAGTTTTCTCACCACCTAAAAAAGTAACTGTATTAATTTGTTTGATCATGGTAGTCATTTTGCTGTGTTTATCAAGTCATTACATTATATCACCTAAATATATGCAATCATTACTTGTCAACCATAGCTCAGCCAAGTGGAAACAGAAGATGACCTGCAATAGCTAAGTGGATTAACTGTGGTACACCCATATAATGCCCATACTCAGCGACAAGAACGAAAGAGCTACCGAGTTGCAAAGAGACATTCAGGACCTTAAAAGCACATTGCAACACAGAAGAAAACAATCAGAAAAGGCTACCTACTGTATGATGCCAACTACCACATATGATATTCTGGAGAAGGCAAGACTATGAAAACCCTAAAAAGATCAATGTTTGCTAGGATTTAGGGGCAGTGAAGGAAGGAAGGATAAATGGAGCAAAATGGAGTCTTAGGACAATGAAAATATTCTCTATGTTACAGTAATGATAGACCCGTCATTATGCATTTGTCAAAAGTACAACACAAAGAGGGAACCGGATGTAAAGTACGGGTTTTAATAATCACGAATCAATATTGATCTGTTCATCACTTGTAATGGATGGATCACAGTAATAGAAGATGTAAATGATAGGGAAACCAAGAGCAGACTGCAGGTGGTGTGGGAAGAAGGAGTGTGCAGGAGCACTCTACCTTCCAAACAATTCTCTTCTAAGCACAAAACTGAGCTAAACATTAAAATCCATTAATCTTGATAATTGGCTCTCTCTGCTTGACTTATTTCACTCAGCATAAGAGAGAGTCAATTATCATATGGTCTCACTTATTTGTGGAGCATAACAAATATCATGGAGGACAAGGGGTGTTAGAGAGGAGAAGGGAGTTGAGGGAAATTGGAAGGGGAGGTGAATCATGAGAGACTATGGACTCTGAAAAACAATCTGAGGGGTTTGAAGTGGCGGGGGTGGGGTGGGAGGTTGGGGTACCAGGTGGTGGGTAGTATAGAGGGCACGGATTGCATGGAGCACTGGGTGTGGTGAAAAAATAATGAATACTGTTTGCTGAAAATAAATTAATTAATTTTAAAAAACCATTAATCTTCATTACAAAAGGAATGCTTCATCAGCACATCCACTCTAAAGGAAATACTTAAGTGTATTCTCTAAGCAGAAAAAGAACCAAATTCGATCAAACCTAAAGATAGGGAAGTAGAGCAACATATAGGATCAATCTGTAGGTGTATTTAAATGACACTGGTTTTACAAAATGATACTCAAAACAATAATGTCTTTTGAGGTTAAAACCACATGTGTTTGTGTGTGTCTATCTACAAGTGATTAAATTGGCAGCCACGATATATTAAAGTAAGGAGAGGGTGAATGTGCACTAAGTGTTCTAAGTAGTTACATTTTCTGTGATGACATGAAAGGATCAATGTATATTAGACTTGGACAAGTTAAAAAAAAAAAAGGCACGTAGTAGTCGCCATATAACCACTAGAAGAACAACGAAAAAGTGAATATCTATCAAGGTGATAGAGGTAGAAAACAGATGAATTTTTAAAATTAATCCAAAAGAAGGCAAAAAACTAAGAGATAAATGAGCACAAACAAGCAGGAGAAATAGAAAATAGTAAGATGGTAGATATGAATCTGAACATGTCAATAATCACTTTAAAGGTAAATATTCCAATTAAAAGACAAAGGCTAACAGTCTGGAGCCAGAAGGATGAAGAGGAAGAAAAGGACGTTGAGGGAGGGATAAGGAGGAGAAGAAGACAGAAATCAACCATATGCTGCCTACAAAGACGTACTTCAGCTGTAACTACACGGAAAATTTCAACATTACAAATTAGAAAACCATACACCTTAAAATATTAATAAAGACAAGCTGATATAACTCTATTCACATCAGAAACGTTGGCCTTTTAGGCAAAGAAGCATTACAATAGATAAAGGTGGATACTTCATAATCATAACAGGTCTAACTCACCAGGGAAATAAAAGTTATGAGCCTGTTTGCACTCAAAAACACGGTCTTCAAAAATGTCATGCAAACCTTGACAGAGCTGCTAGGACATATATGTGAATCCATAATCATAGTGGGAGGTTTTTCTAACACTTTTCTCAGCAACTGAGAGAACATACTGATAAAAATCACAAAGGTATGAAAGATTAGAAAAATACAATGAGGAATCGTGGAGATATATCTATCTTTATCTATCTGTATAGATAGATAAAGATAGATAGATAAAGATAGATACATCTCCACAATTCTTCATATCTATACATCTACATATGTCTATATAGATCTATATAGATAGATAAAGATAGATATACAGATACAGATAGATACAGATATATGAAAGATTTTAAAATTTTAATTGCAGTGTAGTTAACATACATTCTCGTATTAGTTTCAGACATACAATATAGTGATTCCACAATTCTATACATTACTCCGTGCTCATCATGGTAAGTGTGCTCTTAATCCCCATCACCTATTTTTACCATTCCCTCATCGAATTTCTCTCTAGTAACCGTCCGTCTGTTCTCTATAGTCAAGAGGCTGTTTTTTGGTTTCTCTCTCTCTCTCTTTCTTTCTCTCTTTTTCCTTTGCTCGTTTGTTTCCTATGCTCTTTTGTTGTTTCTATAATTTGGCAATTTTGAGTAATTCTGCAGTAAACATAGGTTTATCACCCATATAACTGTGGGTTAAGGATCCCTTTGAATTCGTGTTCTTGTATGTTTTGTGCAAATATCCAGTCCTCTGATTGCTGGATCATATGGTAGTTCTACTTTCAACTTTTTGAGGAAACCCCACACTGTCTTCCACAGCAGCTGCACCAACTTGCATTCCCACCAACAGTGCAAGAAGGCTCCCCTTTCTCCACATCCTCTCCAACATCTGTTGTTTCTGTGTTGTTGATTTTAGCCATTCTGGCAAGTGTGGGGTCATATTTCATTGTAGTTTTGATTGGCATTTCCCTGACGATCAGTAATGTTGAGCATCTTTTCATGTGTCTGTCTGGATGTCTTCTTTGGAGAAATGTCTATTCGTGTTTTCTGCTCATTTTCAAATTGGATTCTTAAATTTGGTTGTGGGGGTGTTGATTTGTAGAAGTTCTTTACAGATCTTGGCTATTAGCTCTTTATTGGATAGATGATTGGCAAAAATTTTCTCCCATACAGTAGGTTGCCTTTTAGTTTTGTTGATTGTTTCCTTTGTTGTGCAGAAGCTTTTTATTCTGATGTAGTCCCGACAGTTTGTTTTTGTTTTTGCTTTTGTTTCCCTTGCCTCAGGAGACATGTCTAGGAAAATGTTGCTCTCACTGATGTCACAGAAATTATTGCCTGTGCTCTCTTGTAGCATTTTTGTGGTTTCAGGTCTCTCATTTGGGTCTTTAATCCATTTTGAGTCTATTTTTGCGTATGGTGTAAGGAAGCCATCAAGTTCAATGCTTTTGCATGTAGCTGTCCAGTTTTCCCAGCAGCATTTGTTGAGCAGACTGTCTTTTCCCCGTTGTATACTCTCACCACTTTTGTCATACTTTAATTGACCATATAACTGTGGGTTAATTTCTGCACCCTCTGTTGTGTTCCACTGATTGATGTCTCTTATTTTTGTGCCAGGACCATACTGTTTTGATCACCATCTTGTAAGAGAACTTGAATTCTAGAACTGTGATACCACCAGTGGTTTTGTTTCTCTTTTTCAGGGTTATTTTAGCTATCGGCAGTCCTTGCGGTTCCATATAAATTTTAGGATTTTCTTTGTTCTAGCTCTATGAAAAACACTGTTGGTGTTTTGATTGGGATGGCATTAGGTCTGTAGATTGCTTTGGGTAGTATAGATGTGTAACAATATTTGTTCCTCCAGTCCCATGAGCATGGAATATCTTTCCATTTCTTGGTGTCCTCTTCAGTTTCTTTCATCAGTATTTTGCAGTTTTTAGAGTACAGGCCTTTCACCTCTTTGGTTAAGTTCATTCCTGGGTATTTTATTCTTTTTGGTGCTATTGTGAATGGGATGGTTTTCCCAACTTCTCTTTCTGCAGCTGCATTATTAGTGTATAGAAAAGCAACAGATTTCTGTACATTGATTTTGTATCCTGGGACTTGACTGAATTTGTTTCTTACTTCTAGCAGTTTCTTGCAGGAGTCTTTTGGGTTTTCCGGATATTGTATCACGTCCTCTACGAGTATGAAGGTTTTACTTCTTCCTTCTGGATTTGGAGGCCCTGGACTTCTTTTTGTTGTCTGATTGCTGTGGTCAGGACTTCCAGTACTGTGTTGGGTAAAAGTGGTGAGAGTGGACATCCTCCTTTTGTTCCTGACTTCAGGGGAAAGTCTTTCAGTATTTCCTGCTGAGTATGATGTTGACTGTGGGTTTTCCATGTAAGTCCTTTATTATGCTGAGGTATCTTCCCTCTAGACCTACTTTGTTCAGGGTTGTTACCTTGAATGGATGTTTACTTTGTTAAATGGTTCTTTCTGCATCTGTTGAAAGGATCATATGGTTTTTAAACTTTCTCTTACGGATTTGACTTACCATGTTTATTGATTTGCAAATGCTGGACCACTTTTGCATGCTGGGAATATATCCCACTTGATTGTGGTGAATGACTTTTTTTTTTTATGATTCTATATGCTTTATTATCTGTCCCATTACATTTCTAAAGGCTATCTGTTGCTTTTGTAAATTTTTTTTTAATTTTTTATTTTTTATAAACATATATTTTTATCCCCAGGGGTACAGGTCTGTGAATTACCAGGTTTACACACTTCACAGCACTCACCAAAGCACATACCCTCCCCAATGTCCATAATCCCACCCCGTTCTCCCAAACCCCCTCCCCCCAGCAACCCTGAGTTTGTTTTGTGAGATTAAGAGTCACTTATGGTTTGTCTCCCTCCCAATCCCATTTTGTTTCATTGATTCTTCTCCTACCCACTTAAGCCCCCATGTTGCATCACCACTTCCTCATATCAGGGAGATCATATGATAGTTGTCTTTCTCTGCTTGACTTATTTCGCTAAGCATGACTTTTTAAATAGATTGTGAGATTCGGTTTGCCAGTATTTTGTTGAGGACTTTTGCAGCTATATTCATCAGAGACATTCGTTCTCTTTTGTTGTGGTGTCTTTATTTGGTCTTGGTATCGGGCTAAGGCTGGCCTCATTAAATGAATACATTTATATCGGTGCACTCAACAATGGCAGGATACATAGTCTTTTCATGTGCTATTGGTATTTCCCAAAACTGACCATATGTTGACCATAAAGCTGGTCTCAGCAAATTTTGAGACAATTAAATAATAAGGAGTAGATGCCCTGGGGCGCCTGGGTGGCTCAGGTTAAGTGTCTGCCTTTAACTCAGGTCACAATCCCAGGCCCCTGTGATCCAGCCCTGCATTGGGCTCCCTGCTCAGCAAGAAGCCTGCTTCTCCCTCTCTCCCTCCCTCTGCTTGTGTTCCCTCTCTTGCTGTCTCTCTGTCAAATAAGTAAATAGAATCTTTAAAAAAAGAATTTTAAAAGGGTAAATTCTCTGACTACAATGCCATGAAATTATAAATTAGTAACCAGTGATAACTAGAAAATCCCCCATGGGCTTTTCTTTTTTAATTTCTTTTCAATGTAGCAGTATTCATTATTCTTGCACTACACCCAGGGCTCCATGCAATACGTGCCCTCCCCAATACCCACCACCTGGTTCCCCCAACCTCCCACCCCCGCCCCTTTAAAACCCTCAGATTGTTTTTCAGAGTCCATACATAGACTCTCATGGTTCACCTCCCCTTCCAATTTCCCTCAACTCCCTTCTCTCCATCTCCCCTTGTCCTCCATGCTATTTGTATGCTCCACAAATAAGTGAAATCATATGATAATTGACTCTCTCTGTTTGACTTATTTCACTCAGCATAATCTCTTCCAGTCCTGTCCATGTTGCTACAAAAGTTGGGTATTCGTCCTTTCTAATGGAGGCATAATACTCCATAGTGTATATGGACCACATCTTCCTTATCCATTCGTCCGTTGAAGGGCATCTGGGTTCTTTCCACAGTTTGGCGACCGTGGCCATTGCTGCTATAAACATGGGGGTACAGATGGCCCTTCTTTTCACTACATCTGTATCATTGGGGTAAATACGCTGGAGTGCATTGGCATGGTCACAGGGAAGCTCTATTTTTAATTTCTTGAGGAATCTCAAGAAATAATGTCAATTTTACCTACTTGCCAGAAAAAAGAAAAGAGAGGAGTCATGTCTCATCTCATTCTATGAAGCCTAAACATTACAAGAGAGGAAGTGTACAAGCCAACCTTCCACATAAGCATAGAAGGAAAAAATCACGAATAAAACCCTAGGAAAGCAAATCCAGTTGTATGTGTCAAAAGGATAGTATATCACAAGAATATCAGGACTATTATAGAAATAGAGTGGTTTAGCGCTTGGAAATAAATGTATGTCACAGAATTAATGTATGAAGAAGAAAACCTTGTTACATTCCCTATATATAGATGAAGAAGAACGTATTTCATGAATTTGATTTCTAAAAACTAAGTATCCAACAATGCGGAGAAAAGGGAACCCTTGTGCACGGTCGGTGGGAGTATGAACTGGTACACGAGCTGTGGAAAACAATGTGGAGGTTCCACAAAAAGTTAAAAATAGACCTACCATATGATCCAGCAGTTCCACTTCTGAGTTTGTATCTGAAGGAAACAAAATCACTACCTCGAAGAGATAGCTGCACCCCCATGTTCATTTCAGTACTATGCACAATAGTCACAACTTGGAAACAACCCAAGTGTCTATGGACAGATGAATGGATACAAAAGATTTTATAGTGGGATATTATTCAGTCATAGAAACGAGGGAAATCCTGCTGTTTGTGTGACACATGGAAGGACCTTGAGGGCATCGTGCTATGTGAAGTAAGTCAGACAGGCAAAGACAAATACTGTATGATCTCACTTATATGTGGAATCTAAAACAAAGCCAAATACAGAAACAGACAGTAGTTGGTGCTTGCCAAGGGCTGGGGGGTGGGGGATGTGGGGAGATGTTGGTCAAAGGAGGCAGACTCTCAGTTATAAGATGAAAAAGTTCTGGAGTTCCAATATTCAGCACAATATTCAGTTCCGATATTCAGTATAGTTAACTATACTGTTACATACAGTTTAAAGTTGCTTAAAAAAAAAAAGAAAAGATCTTACATTTTCTCACCAAAATATTATAATTATGTGCTGTGAAGGAGTTGTTAACTAACTTTATTGTAGTAATCATTTCCCATAGGTGTGTGTATCAGATCATCACCTTATGTAAATTTACACAATGTTATAGGTCAATTACATATCAATAACATTGGAAATTTATTTAAAATAAAAATACACATTTAAGATAAAACCTCTAAGCAAACTAGGAATAAAAGAGAACTCTCTTAAAACCACTCAGAATACCTTTGGAAAGCCTACAAAAACAGGGGCACCTGGTTGGCTCAGTTGGTTAAGCAACCTACTCTTGGTTTTGGCTCAGGTCATGATCTCATGGGTTGTGAGATCAAGCCTGGCCTTGTGCTCCAGGCTCAGAGGGGAGTCCACTTGGAAAAATCTCTCCCTCTGCCCCTCCCCCTACTCAGGAGTCCTCTCTCTCTCTCTCTCTCTCTCTCTCAAACAAATAATCTTTTTTAAAAAAATTAAAAAGTAAAAGCCTACCAAAACCATTGCACTTAATCAAGAAATATTGAAAGTCATCCTTCCGAGATCATGAAAAACAAGTCAGTGATCTTCTGTCCCTACAACCAATGCCATAAAGGAAGAAAAAGTAACAAAGATGGTCCGGCCAGTATAGCCCTAAATGCATACACATGTGAATCGAAGGACATGTATATGAATGTTCTCCACAGTGGCATTTTTAATACTCTGGGAACAGAAACTACTGAAACGTCCATCAGAAATAGGAGGTACCAAAAAAAAAAAATTGCGGCATATTTACACAAATTGAGATATTACTCAGTAGTGAAAATCTATGAACTCAGCCAACAAACAACAACAACAAAAAGAGGCATAAGTGAAAAATATATTGTTGCCAAAAAAGAAAGCTAGATTATAAGAATATGTACTCTAATGATCGTGTTTATCATGTGCCATGAAGTTCACAGGTAGGCACAAGTGAAGTGTTAGAAGTCAAAATACTGGTTAGACTTGCTGAGGTGGCACATAACACTGACCAGGTAAAGGCACAAGGGTGATTTTGGTTTGTTGGCAACGCCAGATCTCTTGACCTGGATTGTAGGTTCTCAGATATTTGTGATATAATAATTTACTGATGGTACATTTATGTTTCATGCAATTCCCTTTGGTGTTCTATTTCACTGAAAAGTTACAGAAAGATGTTCAATAAGTAGAGCCTGAGGAGTGTACATAAAGAATTGATTCTTTGGTTATTTGTATATTTTCTGACTACCATGCCATTAAACTATAAATTAATAACCAAAATCTTCAGAAAAATCCCTCACATGTTTGTAAAGAAATATCTTCCCGAATACCGAGGGCTCTAAGAAGAAATAACGTTGAGATCAGAAAATATTTTGGACTGACGAAAATGAAAACTCAGGAGACTTTTTGCCTGCTGTAATTATTAAATCTCTTCTCTTGTGATGCTTAGATTTCTCAGGGAAGGATGTCCTGCCTCTATGGGAAAAGGCAAGATGCCAGTGGTTTGGACAAGTTGGGAATGTGGCTAGGAATTAAACTGTTATGTAGATTTTTTACTTAAATCCCTATATTGGGTTTGGATGCCTGCCTTCACCTGAGGCTGAGATCCCGAAGTCCATTAATCATCCATTTATTCCACACCCCCTCCAGAGAATAATTATTTGCTCAAACTCCCAAGGGTTTGGGGAAAGCAATTTGCCCAGCCAGAGGTTGCTGAGAGGGGTTCTGGGTTTCTAAATGTGTCTAACTATACTTTAGAACAATCATGTAGTTTATAACCCCCACCATTACCTCTAGCTTGCAGGAGAACATGCCACTGCCAATCTCACCAACAGTTTGAAGGTCTGGTGAGGGAAGGGGGTTTAAAGACCATTGCTTTGGAGGTTTCCTCACTGGTGGGTTAGGACTGAATGCTCACAAATCAGTTAATTCAGACATCACTCATCTGTCTGCTTTCCATCTTCTCATACTTTATAATTACTGTCTCCTCACCCATCCTTTTTTGTCTTGTGGGGTTAGGCAGCTAATGAAAAGGATCTAGCCAGGAGAGCAGAAGGAGAAATAGATGGAAGAACAAAGAATGCGAAAGGGAATGGATGAAGGATATGAGCAAAGTGCCTCTGGGGCACTTGGAAAGAGGAGCAAGTGTCCAGCGACATGATGAACAGCTCCTCACTGTGTGTTTGGTGCATGTGTTAGATCTCAGTGAGTGGGTATCTGGTTGGACTTCATGTTCACACCTGGGGTGGTGGAAAGCAGGAGACCTAGGTCCTATTATGAGAGTCCCATCATGCTGTAAATGATGGAAGAGGATAGTTGCCCCCAATGTTAAGGGGAAGACAGTTACCCTAAGGAGGCAATAAGAGAATGCTGGATGCCATAATGCCAAATGCCAATGAACTTCCCTCCACTGAACCCACCACGGAAATTAGTTCCTCTATTGTTCATAGTCATAGCTCCTTGTCATTTAATTCCATATCACTTCTCATAGTTTGCAGATGTAACAATAATGTCTGTGAAGCATGTTATGATGCTGAAAACTCGATATGCATAGCCATATTAGTCCTATCATAATTGGATGAATCAATTCTTAGTCACTCCATAAGTAGCTGGATGGGGGCAGGGGAGGAAGGGTGCAAGGAAGAACAAAGTATACAGAGAAGGAGGAAGAAAAGAGAGGACAGAACACCAGAGGACCAAAATGAAAACCTAAGGTGGGAGAAAAGAGGCCAGGGATTGGTCACGACAGAAGGAGGAGAAAATGAAAGACAAGGCAGGTAGGAGAGAGGGAGGAGTGAGAAGGAGAAAATAAGAAGGTAATGATGTATATTGAAGTGGTCACAGCACAGCCTCACCCACAAGAATCCTGTGGGCCTGCAGCATGATGCAGATAATGGTGTGTGTGTGTGTGTTTGCGCACGCGCGCACGCACCTGTGTTTTTCCTGGGTATAATAAGTGCAGGGTAAGACCTGCTAGTGGAAATTGCAAATTCTTTCAATATGAGTGCTTTGCTCAAATCTCTTCCCCTGAGGGCCTTAATGTCAGAACAACCTCTGCTTTTCTCCCATAGGCCAATGCATTACTCAGCTTCAGTTCCCATGGTAACCAAGCTATCTGCTTCCTGTCATGTCTAGGGACTAAGAATGAGACAAAGAGAAAGGCTGGGAAATGTGTCTTCTTCTGAGGTAAAGAAGTTCCTCTTCAGGGATTTAAAAGCACAGTCTATTTAGTTCCATCTTGACCTACGCCCATGCCTGGTGGAGGAGGACAGAAATTACAGAGAGGCCCAGTATGAACTCAGAAATTCTACCTGTCCATAATGCACCCACATGGTTGGGAGACCTAGGCTTCCTTGCTCCTTAGCCACCTTCCTATCAATAATTTGTCTTACCTCCAAACCACACCCAAGAGGTCCAGGATTGCTTCCCCACAACCAACTTCTCCTCGTCCTACCCTCTAGCCTCTATCGCATGATGGGGGGAGGGCAGTTCCAGTAGCCCCATTTTCTGATGCAAACCTCAGTTCCAGCCAGGTTTCGGAAGCACTGCTTCCAGAAAAGATCCATGATCCACAGTAGGGGAGTCACTCAGAGCAAACAACTTCCTCCTCCTCTCCTCTTTGGCCTGGGAGACCTCTACCCAGATCATGAGACCAGTTAATAAGGCTCCTACTCCCTGTTCCCCTGCCCCTCTTCTACCAGGGCCTTGGAGAGACTGAGGAGGGAGGTCTCTGCCAATCTCCCGATTTGGGATTACAGCAAAGGTACCGAAATGCCTCTTCCCTTTCCCCTTCTCCAGAGTGGCCAACTTCTTCCTTTGCGTTTTCTCCCCATTTCAGAGTCTGGGCAGGCATGGTTTCTGGCAAGACATGAGACTTCCCAGGGCACCAGTTTGTGAGGAGAGACAACGCGAAACTTGAAAGTATGTCCCATCTGCCCCTCCCTTCTCGCCCAGTATTTTAGATATCTCTGGAAGTCCATTTGTCCAGCCTCACTCTCTTCTCCTGGGTCTCGGCTATCCACCGTTTCCCATGTCCTGAAATCCCTCAGTCCAAAATAGTCTGAGGAATCTCATCTCCACTCCTATTGAATAACACACACTGGACAGAATCCAAACCCTTGCCCATTTTTTTGTTGTTGTTGTTGTGTTGCTGTTGTTTTGAGACACCCAGCTTATGTTTGTCAAGGGAGTTTGCTTCATATCCACTGCCAGTATCCACCTGCCAGCCACTCCTCTAAGTCTTAAACACCTCTCAGGGGATCCCAGTCCTGCTTCGATGCTGCTCTCTGTCTGGATGTGCGGCAGGAGATTCCCTTGGAGTAGGACAACAGTGGAACAGTAATGCAAGGAAAGCAATGCTCTGCTTGATGCCCTTCTCCTGAAATCCCCCCAAACACCACTCTAGACTTTATGGAAGCTGCAGATTTGAAGGATAGGTGAAAAGTAACTAGAGGAACAAGAGGCAATGATAATATGGAACAAAACTACTAGGAAACGATGGCTAAGTATCAATGTTCTTAGAGCCCACAGAAAATCACCCATCTCCTGATACCCTGACAAAAAGTTAGGCCCTTCTGGGGAGACTCCACTCTGGGTGGACCCCTGTTCCTAGCTTTTCTTCTCTGTCTTCGGGACTGAGGCATTTTTCTCACCTTGAGGAAGAGAAAGTCCTCTCCATTCTCTCCCTCCTATAGGGGATTTATTTTTTCCCTAACAATGGGATCTTTCCACATCTCCAACTCCCTGACTCTGAACATACAAACATACAAAGACTCTCTCTCTCACACACACCCCAGAACTAGCAGTGGCACACAATAATCTCGAACCAATACACTTCTCAGCTTTTAAATGAGTCGGTCTAGATTAACCTCTAGTGCTCAGTCTGGATGGATCTCGTGTACTTCAAAACCTCATTCCCTGATCCTCGGGCCAATACTGGTTTGCTAATATCTTCATTCTCAATTTGGCCATACACTCAAGGATGTAAGTATCAGCATGTCTTTAAGTAAGAGTATGAAGCCTGGGGCAGGTGGGTCATAGTTGTGACAAAGACAGCATCTCCAGTTGATCTAATATTTATTCTGACCCTTGAAAACTCACTGCTGCAGCTAATCAGTTTCTCTTGCATCTTCATAGTCTTTTGCTCTAGTGGTTATTCCCATCAGCATACCATTGTGCTCCACCATTCTCCAATTTAAACAAATGCCTTTCCTCGATCACACTTCCCAACCCATGATTGTTCCAAGTATAAGTTGCTCTTTATAGCAAAGACTTTATCATAAGTTCTTTAAATGAGCTGTCTCCACTTACTCCCCTCTCCCTCCAACACATCTTGCATCGCCTTCTCTCCTCTAAACTTGTTTTTTCATGTTCTTTAACAGCCACCAGGATGTGACATCAAAGTATCATTCCTCTGCTCCTGTCTCACTTCTTAGTAACATTAAGCATGTTGCCTACTTCTTCTTCTTTGATATCTTTTGATTTTTATGAAACCATTCTCCTTTGGTTCTCTTCCTTCCTGCGTGGATCCTATCCTTTGACTTAGTTATGGGCTTCTCCTCCTCTAAACATCTTTACAGGTTGACATGCTCTAGGTTGGTGCTTTGTATTCTCTTTTCTTCCTTACGTACATTTTTAAAGAAATTTTTAATCAACTTATATACCTTAAATATATACAGCTATTTTTATGTCAATCACACCTCACTCATGTGGCTTAAAAATAAGATAGAACATATTTCTTTTCCCTTTATGACTGTAAATTAAGCAGCTGCCAACCACTGTATGAATCAGTATCTGATTACAGCAATAGGAAAATGTACAGGTTTGTTTGATCCAAAATAAATCTTCTTGAGAAGAGGGCACGTATTGCATGGAGCTCTGGGTTTTATACGTAAACAATGAATCTTGGAACACTACATCAAAAACTAAAGACATACTGCATGGTGGCTAACATAAGATAATAAAAAAATAAAAACATTAAGAAGAGACTAATAAATACATATAAAGTAAATTAAAGAATACCAATATAGAAATAAAAATGAACACAAGAAAATCAGTAACAATTAGAATAAATAAGTGAATCCAAGTTTGCAATGTACTGTATGCTGAATTCATTTATTCTCCAGCATTAATTTGGACATGACAACTATTTTAGATGGATATGAGTTTAAGTTTGGCAACTAATGTGGACAGTACTTTACCTAATTTATATGGATTGACATTCTTTCACTTAAGAGTGTTTGTTTTCCAAAGAACAAATAATCCAATCAAGAAATGGGCAGAGGACATGAACAGACATTTCTGCAAAGAAGACATCCAGATGGCCAACAGACACATGAAAAAGTGCTCCATAGCATTTGGCATCAGGGAAATACAAATCAAAACCACAATGAGATATCACCTCACACCAGTCAGAATGGCTAAAATCAACAAGTCAGGAAATGACAGATGCTGGCGAGGATGCGGAGAAAGGGGAACCCTCCTACACTGTTGGTGGGAATGCAAGCTGGTGCAGCCACTCTGGAAAACAGCATGGAGGTTCCTCAAAATGTTGAAAATAGAACTGCCCTATGACCCAGCAATTGCACTATTGGGTATTTACCCTAAAGATACAAACATAGTGATCCAAAAGGGGCACGTGCACCGGAATGTTTATAGCAGCAATGTCCACAATAGCCAAACTATGGAAAGAACCTAGATGTCCATCAACAGATGAATGGATCAAGAAGATGTGGTATATATACACAATGGAATACTATGCAGCCATCAAAAGAAATGAAATCTTGTCATTTGCGACAACATGGATGGAACTAGAGCGTATCATGATTAGCGAAATAAGTCAAGCAGAGAAAGACAACTATCATATGATCTCCCTGATGAGGAAGTGGTGATGCAACATGGGGGCTTAAGTGGGTAGGAGAAGAATCAATGAAACAAGATGGGATTGGGAGGGAGACAAACCATAAGTGACTCTTAATCTCACAAAACAAACTGAGGGTTGCTGGGGGGAGGGGGTTTGGGAGAAGGGGGTGGGGTTATGGACATTGGGGAGTGTATGTGCATTGGTGAATGCTGTGAAGTGTGTAAACCTGGCGATTCACAGACCTGTACCCCTGGGGATAAAAATATATGTTTATAAAAAATAAAAAATTTAAAAAAAGAATGTTTGTTTTAAGATAGTTTGTTTCTGATTATTCTAAAACTGTACATAGCCAAAATTAGTGACTCCTTTATCATTATGCACTGCTCTGCTTTAGTGCTTTTTAAGTTGCAAATTTTATTTTATTTTTCCAGTGTTCCAAGATTCATTGTTTATGCACCACCCAGTGCTCCATGCAATATGTGCCCTCCTTAATAGCTTTTTTACATTCACATTTATTTAAAAAAATAATAATAAAACAGACAACCAATATGTCATGAGCACTGGGTATTATGTAAGATCGATGAATCGCTGAACTCTACCTCTGATATTAATAATGCACTACATTTTAATTAATTGAATTTAAATTTTAAAAAATAAATAAAGGAATAAATAAAATAGAATAAATAAAATAAAATAAATATAATAAAAAATATATTATATATATAATAAAGATAATAAATAAAATAAAAATAATGAAATGATAATAAAATAAATAAAATAAAAAGAATAAATAAAAAATAAATAAAATTTATTTTAAAAAAGGAAAAATAAGAAATCACAAGGGAATTTATAAAATATTTTGAACAGAATCAAAGTTAAATTTGTAAATCACCTTCTGCCTTAAGAAACTTAAAAAAGAACAGAAAATTAAACCCAAAGTAAATAGAAGAAAGAAATGCTTAAAATAATAGTGGAGATAATCAAAACAAAAATAAATACCCAACTTTTGTATCAACATGGACGGGACTGGAGGAGATTATAGTGAGTGAAATAAGTCAAGCAGAGAGAGACCATTATCATATGGTTTCACTTACTTGTGGAGCATAAGGCATAACACGGAGGACATTAGGAGAAGGAAAGGAAAAGTGAATGGGGTGAAATCAGAGGGGAAGATGAACCATGAAAGACTGTGGACTCTTTTTGGAGGGTTCTGGAGGGGAGGGATTAGGGAGGTTGGGTGAGCCTGGTGGTGGGTATTAAGGAGGGCGCAGATTGCATGGAGCACGGGGTGTGGCAAATGAACAATGAATCTTGCAACACTGAAAAAATAAAATTAAATTTCAAAAAAATTTTAAATAAAAAATAAAGGGCTACAGAAAGTCAAAAAATTGAAGAAGTCATTCTTTAAAAATATTAATCAAGTTTTTGTATAACATGAGACATACAGATCAAGAAACAGAGAGAAAGCCTCAAAATCCTAAGAAATGCAAAAGCGACATCACTCCAGGCCCAACAGAAATTTAAAAGAAAGCAAAACATACCACAAAAACCTGGATAACAGCAATTTGGAAAAGCTAGATGAAAAGGCAAAACCCCTTAAAACAATACAAACTTGAAATCAGGTAAAGTGATGCCCCCAGTTTTATTTTTGTTTTTCAACATTTCCTTCACGATTCGGGGTCTCTTCTGATTCCATACAAATTTTTGGATTATTTGCTCCAGCTCCTGATTTCAAGCTTTATTACAAAGCTGTGATCACCAAGACAGCATGGTACTAGCATAAAAACAGACACATAGACCAGTGGAACAGAGTAGAGAGCCCAGATATGGACCCTCAACTCTATGGTCAGTTAATCTTCGACAAAACAGGAAAAAATATACAGTGGAAAAAAGACAGTCTCTTCAACAAATGGTGCTGGGAAAAATGGGTAGCTATATGTAGAAGAATGAAACTCGACCAATCTCTTACACCATACACAAAGATAAACTCAAAATGGATAAAAGACCTCAACGTGAGACAGGAATCCATCAGACTCCTAGAGGAGAGCATATGCAGAAATCTCTTCGATATCAGCCACAGCAACTTCTTTCAAGATATGTCTCCAAAGGTGAAGGAAACAAAAGCGAAGATGAACTCTTGGGACTTCATCAAAATCAAAAGCTTCTGCACAGCAAAGGAAACAGTCAAGAAAACAAAGAGCCAACCCACGGAATGGGAGAAGATATTTGCAAATGACAGTACAGACAAAAGGTTGATGTCCAGGATCTATAATGAACTCCTCAAACTCAACACACACGAAACAGGCAAACATATAAAAAATACGCAGAAGATATGAACAGACACTTCTCTAATCAAGACATACAAATGGCTATCGGACACATGAAAAAATGTTCATCATCACTAGCCCTCAGGGAGATTCAAATTAAAACCACATTGAGATATCACCTTACACCAGTTAGAATGGCCAAAATTGACAAAACGGGAAACAACATGTGTTGGAGAGGATGTGGAGAAAGGGGAACCCTCTTCCACTGTTGGTGGGAATGCAAGTTGGTGCAGCCTCTCTGGAGAACAGTGTGGAGATTCCTCAAGAAATTAAAAATAGAACTTCCCTATGGCCCTGCAATTGCACTCCTGGGTATTTACCCCAAAGATACAGATGTAGTGAAAAGAAGGGCCATCTGTACCCCAATGTTTATAGCAGCAATGGCTACGGTCGCCAAACTATGGAAAGAACCACGATGCCCTTCAACGGATGAATGGATAAGGAAGATGTGGTCCATATACACTATGGAGTATTCTGGTTTCACTTATTTGTGGAGCATAACAAATAGCATGGAGGACAAGGGTTGTTAGAGAAGAGAAGGGAGTTGGGGTAAATTGGAAGGGGAGGTGAATCATGAGAGACTATGGACTCTGAAAAACAATCTGCGAGGTTTGAAGTGGCGGGGAGGTGGGAGGTTGGGGTACCAGATGGTGGGTATTATAGAGGGCACGGATTGCATGGAGCACTGGGTGTGGTTAAAAAAATAATGAATACTGTTTTTCTGAAAATAAATAAATCAATTTAATTAAAAACAAACAAACAAACAAAAAATAATACAAGCTTGCCAAACTGATATATGGAAAAACAGAGTATGTAAATAGTCACATATAGAACTCATAAAGCTTTCCAAGTAGCACAGTTCATCCCAGTCAGTATCACCAGTGTATTCTCTTTAACATTTTAGGAAGAAATCGTGCCAATTTTACACAAATCCTTCCAGAAAATCGACTAGAAATGAGAATGTCCCGAGTCATTTTATGAGGTCCGTGTGAGCTGGATAAAATCTTAAGGTGCTTAAACATTTACAAATTGAGGAATGCAATAGATCTCAACAGAATAAAAACAAAAATAAATATGGCATTCTCAATAGATGAGGAAGATGCTTTTCACATAATGTCATACACATACATGACAAAAAATCTCAGAAAGTTGGAAAGAGAAGAAAACTTCCTCAACCTGTAAAGGATAGCGGTGAAAAACCTATGTGTAACATTATACTCAATCATAAAAGGCTAAGTGTTTACTACATAGGATGAGGAACACCTCTTTTATTTAATACTGTACTGGAGGTCCTCATCAGTGCAATAAGAAAAGAAAATGAGATAAAAATTATAACTATTGGTAAGGAAGAAGGGAAAATGTGCTTATCTACAGAATACATGATTTTTTCCATAGAAAGCATGTTCAATCTACCCCCCCAAATTGCTCCAAATAACAAGCTTGTTTAATAAGATTGCAGGCGAGTATTAAGGAGGGCAGTTGTTATGAGCTCTGGGTGTTGTATGTGAGTGATGAATCACTGAACTGTAGTCCAGAAACAAATATTGCACTGTATGTAAGTAACAAGATTTAAATTTTAAAAATAAAGTTGCGGGATGGAGGGTGAATAAAAAAACAATCCAGCTGTCTCTTACCCTAATATTAACCAATTGGAAATGCAGTTCAGGAAGGCACGTGATGGGATGAATGCAGGATGGTATGCGCACCTAATCAATCATTGAACAGTACATCAAAAACCAATGATGTATTTGCTATATGTTGCCTAATTGAATTTAAATTTTAAAATGCAAGGGTTTTTTTTTTTTTTTTTGTATTTACCAGTTTATTAAAGGACATGATGAAGGATACAGACGAACAGCCAGATGAAAAGTACCTAGGAGGAGGAGTTCTGGGAAGGTCCCAAACACAGAAGCTTCTGTTCCCGTGCAGTTGGGGTACCTCACCCTCTCCATGTGGATGGGTTCACAAACCTGGAAGCTCTGCAAACACCCCACTTTGGAGATTTTATGGAGACTTTATCACATAGGCATGATTGACCATTAACAACAAAAATATTCATGCAGTTAATATAGCATCAAATAACTCCATATATCTAAGAATAAATCTAGAAAAGGTGTACAATATTCCTACACCAAAACAACAAAATATCACAAAGAGAAAATTTGAAAGACATAAATAAATGCAGAAAGACCAAAAACCAAAACGTTCTAATCCCAGTGTAGTTAACATCCAGTGTTCTATCAGTTTCAGGTGCACAATATAGTGATTCAACAATTCCATATATTGTACAGTGCTCATCAAGGTAATTGTGCTCTTAATCCCCTTCACCTATTTTACCCATCTCCCCAGCCACCTTCCCTCTGGTAACTCTTCCTTTATAGTTACAAGCCTGTTTTGGTTTGTCTCTTTAAAAAAAAAAAAAAAAAACCCTCCATTTTTATGTCATTTCTCCCCAAACTGTCTATAGATTCATTTTGACCCCTATGAAAACTGCTGCAGACTCCTTAAAATAACTTACAGGTTGACTAAAATATTATGTAGAAAAAGAAAGTCTCTGGAATCATCAACACATTCCTGAAAAAGACCAGTTATGTTACCTTCCTTCAGGACTTGCTACAAAGTTACAGTAATCAAGACAATATATGGCAATCGAGACTTTAAGAGTAGACAAAGAGATAAATGGATAACTGACTACAAAAACAGACCTGCATATTTAGTCAACTGATTTTCATCCAAAGCATCAAGCAAATTCAGTAGGTTAAGGTTTCAACGTCTTCAAGCCAAGAGACCTCCAAGAACATTAATTAAACAAGTTGCAATGAGGAGGGACACACACCATGGAGAATCACAGGGAGTGGCAGTAAGAGGCTGTTAAAGAGAACCTACTATAGGATTTGAGCTTTGGTTGAATGATTTAGGGAGGTTTTACCAGAAGGGAGTATCCAAAGTAGTTTGAATGCTTTCAGAAGGCATGGGCAATTTTCTCATGGATTATCTATCTCAGAACACCTTATCTATAGCGAGGAGGGACTCTAAGGAGGATAAATTTGTAATTGGTAAAGCAGCAGCAGTCACTCATTTTGTCCAAGTGAGTGGGTATTTGGTATTTTATGTCTGGCACAGGGACCTTGCTTTTGCCTGTGCTTGGACACAATTAGGAGCAGCCATGTTTTGTTTCATTTTATATGGTCTCAGAATAACCTTGTCTGAGACTTGTATTCAGTGACAATGTTTACGTTTGTCAGAAGAATAACATGGCCTACATGTGAGTGCCAGGCCAGCTTCTACATGTTAGGGACTACCCTTTTATCTTTCTCAAGGAAAGCCTTTTTTATATATCAATCATCTTTCAGGATGAATCCTTTTAAATTTACAGAACAGTTGCAAAATATACATAACAAATATCATGGAGGACAAGGGTGTTAGAGAGGAGAAGGGAGTTGGGGTAAATTGGAAGGGGACATGAATCATGAGAGACTATGGACTCTGAAGAACAATCTGAGGGGTTTGAAGTGGCGGGGGGGCGGTGGGAGATTGGGGTACCAGGTGGTGGGTATTATGGAGGGCACGGATTGCATGGAGCACTGGGTGTGGTGAAAAAACAATGAATACTGTTTTTCTGAAAATAAATAAATAAATTAATATATATATATATATACACACACATACAGGGAATACTGATGCTCCTTCTCTCCTGGATTAAGCCTTTTGTACCATAAAGGAAATAGGGAAGATGTGTCTGCTTATATTTGGGCAGGGCCTACTCTTTTTTCTCCCAGCAAGCACCAGGAGTGATTTATCCAAGGATCCTCTCAGATCTTTGTCATGGACATCAAGTGGGGTTCCTGGAGGAAAAGCTCACAAGATGGTGAGAAACTCCTCAAAGGACTTCCTACTCCCTTGGGAGCCCACAATTGGCCCTTACCAATTTATCAAAAATTTCTAAATAATCTTAATATCTTACATGGCATCCAAGCAGTGTCTGTCCCAGGTGAATAAATATACAGGTCTTTGTTCTGCCTGCAAACACTTGTCTTTCATTAAATTTTATGTTTTCCATTAGACTTTAGTTCTCTGAGGCGTTCCAAAATAAGTCATTAATTTGCAGTTTTCCCATCCCTTCTTGTTTCATGAGCAGGAATGATGCTTCTGCCCTCCCTGGGCATCTCTGAGGTCAAAGTGGAAGTACTCAGGAAAGTCTTTTTAACAGACGAATCTTGTTCAGTCGAATATCCATTTGGCAGAGAATTTGATACTTGAGCCCCATCAGACTTCATATGCATCCTTACTTAACACTGTTCATTGTTTGGGCCCCTGAAGACAAGCCACACTACGTGTTCTTAAAAGTTTTACCAGCTTTTTCTTATTTCAGCAGCGTCCTTCTGTCTGATCCTTTGTCCCGACAGAATAAGCATGTAACTCTATTGGCTACTGGTCTCTGCTCACCAAAGTCACTTCCTGCTATGAAACATAGTTGCTTTAATCTTCTTTATATATAGCTCTTTTGCGTCTTTAAAAAATGTGTGCTTTTGTGTTTTTTAACCTGATCAGGTTTTGTCTTAATTGGTGTAATGGTCACAATGGCCTGTCGTGACATTCTACCTCTGAAAGGGAAGTGGCTCACCTAATTAGTAGTTATTTAAGTGGGATACTTGAGAAAGTGAATTGGTGTTTACCTGCCATAAGTCCTTTCTAACTGGAAGCCCTAATTATTTATTTTTCTTTTTTTCATATGTCAAATATACTTTATTTTTTTTCATTTATTTATTTTCAGCATAACAGTATCATTATTTTTTCACCACAACCAGTGCTCCATACAATCTGTGCCCTCTATAATACCCACCACCTGGTACCCCGACCTTCCACCACACCCCCCGCCTCTTCAAACCCCTCAGATTGTTTTTCAGAGTCCATATTCTCTCATGATTCACCTCCCCTTCCAATTTCCCCCAACTCCCTTCTCCTCTCTATCTCCCCATGTCCTCCATTCTTTTTGTTATGCTTCCAATAAAATTGAGGTACTCTTCCACAAAACCTTTTGTAAATTTCACATTCTTAATACATTGTGGACATATCTGGATTTTTTTAAAACAATCTTTAACCGTATTTTTATTAAAGCTCATATACTACAATATGGTGAGGACGTACCATAGTTCACTTAAACAACCTCCTACTGATGGTCATTTGGATTTTCTCCTGGTGATAAGTAGAAAACCTACAGGTTTAAGTAAACACATGAGATGCAGTTGGTTAGTTTTCAAATATTTAGTCCTGTGCTTAAAGATAACTGTGCTCAAAGTTAACATTTTACATTAAAAGAATGTGAAAGGACTAAATTAGTGTATTCAGGGGAAAAGTCTTGATCTGTAAAATATAAGGAGGTACAGATGAGATAGGAAGAATACAGAAGAGATATTCTCAAGTCCCAGGGTCAGAAAATTTAACTGAGATGAGAATACAGTTAGAATCTCAACCAAAGTAAACCTGGAATGGATTGAGGTAAACTAACAAAAGTCTTTATATGCCCAAATTGTATACTTCTGTTGTTATAAGAGAACATAGACTGGGAGAAGATGGCATGCCTCTTTTCGTGACACAGTTGATTTGATGGTAATTATTAGTTATGATAGCAGTCTGTTCTTGCCTCTTGTTGCTGCCATGGATGGTCAACTTGCTCAGAATTTATTTAATGAAAATATTTAGGAAATCCTGGACACAGTATTTGGTGGGGTTTTTTTTCTGTTATGTTAGTCACCATACAGTATATCATTAGTTTTTTGAGATAGTGTTCCATGATTCACTGTGTGCTCCATGCAGTAATGGCCTCCTCAATACCCATCACCGGGTCAACACATCAATCTCCCCCCCCTCTAAAACCCTCAGTTTGTTTCTTGGAGTCCACAGTGTCTCATGGTTCATCTCCCCCACCGATCCCTCCACCCTTCATTTTTCCCTTCCTTCTCCTAATGTCCTCCATGCTATTCCCTGTGTTCCACAGTTAAGTGAAACCATAGGATAATTGACTTTCTTCGCTTGGTTTATTTCACTCATCAAAATCTCCTCTGGTGTGTGTTTGGTTGTTTTTGAAGATTTTATTTATTTATTTATCAGAGAGATTGAGAGAGAACAAAAGCAGAGGTAGCAGCAGAAAGAGGGAGAAGCAAGGTCTTCACTCAGTAAGGAGCCCAATGTGGGACTCCATGCCAGGACCCTGGGATCATAACCTGAGCCAATGGCAGCCACTTAACCAACTGAGACACCCAGGCATCCCTTGGACACACTATTTGTAATATTTTGTTACCCCAACACTGTTGTAATACACACGCTGTACACAAAATTTTAATTAATTTCTGACTTTTTTCCCTTATGACTTATTTCTGGAAATTATGCTCTCAGGTTACATCCTGTGACATACTGCCAAATTCAACTGCACATTCTTCTTTTTATGACCAATGTCAAACAGCTTCTTCATGATTTATTTTCCCCAAACAAGGCTTAAGTGATGAATACATTTCAAGGATGAAAATGTCCAGGGTGCCTGGGAGTCTCAGTCAATTAAGTTTCTGCCTTGGCCTCAGCTCATGATCCCTGGGTCTTGGGATCAAGCCTGACATCGAGTTCCCTGCTTAGGGGGGAGCCTGATTCTCCCCCTCCCTCTTCATGCCACTTCCCCTGCTTGTGCACACTCTCTCTCTCTTTCCCAGACAAATAAAATAAAATAAAAAAGAAAAGAAAATAGAATCCAGCAATACATGAAAAGAATAACACATCCTGAGTAAAAGGGTCACTTTTCATAAGGCAAGTGTGGCTTAACATTGAAAACCTATCAATGTGATTCCTACATTCACAAGAGGAGAAAAATCATATGATAATGACAATTAAGTGCAGAAAAACAATTTCACAAATTCAACACAATACATGATTTAATTTTAAAAACTCTTGTAAAACAAAGGGATGGAAGAAAATTGTTTGTTCTGGTAAGGATTATACCCCCAAATCCACACCAAAATCTTAATTAATGGTGAATGAACAAAAGTGTTCTTCCTGAGATTTGGAATGTTGGGAATGACTCAAAATGGCCATTATACCCACTTGTGTTCAAAAATATACTAGGAATCCTGGCTAGTGAAGTAGGGCAAAATGAATCCATAAGTCATACTGAAAAGGAATTAATTAAAATGTTTTTCCTCACAGATGATATAGTTATAGGCATATACAATTCAAAAGAACCTACAAGCTCTTAGAATATATGAGTTTAGCAAGGTCACAGTGAAAAAGACCAACATTTTTTTATTTTTTATTTATTTTTAAATTTTTTTTAATTTTTATTTTTTTAATATCTTTTCAGTGTAACAGTATTCATTGTTTCTTGCACCACACCCAGTGCTCCATGCGATATGTGCCCTCCCCAATACCCACCACCTGTAATGATATTACAATATCATTTCCTATATTCCTTATGCTGTGCCTTTTATTCCCATGCCTTATTCATCCCATTACTAGAAGCCTGTATCTCTCATTCTCCTTCACCCATTTGCCCAACCCCCACCTCCCTCCTCTCTGGCAACCATTATTTTGTCCTCTGCATTTACAGGTCAGATTCTGCTTTTTGTTTCTTTATTAATTTTTTTACATTCCACTTATGGATCAAATCATGGTATTTGGCTTCCTCCGTCTGACTTGTTTCATTTCGCATAATACCCTTTAGATCCATTCATGTTGTCTCAAATGGCACCATTTAATCCTTTTATGGCTCTGTAATGTTCCATTTCATCTGCTTTACCCATTCATCTACCATATTTTGGCTATTGTCAATAATTCCACAATAAACATAGGCATGCATATATTTTTTTTTGAATTAGTGTCTTTCTTTTCTTTTCTTTTTTTTAAAGACAGAGATCACAAGTAGGCAGAAAGGCAGGCAGAGAGAGAGGAAGGGAAGCAGATTCCCTGCTGAGCAGAGAGCGCGATGCAAGGCTCAATCCCAGGACCCTGGGATCATGACATGAGCCAAAGGCAGAGGCTTTAACCCACTGAGCCACCCAGATGCCCCTGTCTTTATTTTCTTTTTTCTTTTTTTTTATTTTATAAACATATATTTTTATCCCCAGGGGTACAGGTCTGTGAATCACCAGGTTTACACACTTCACAGCACTCACCAAAGCACATACCCTCCCCAATGTCCATAATCCCACCCCCTTCTCCCAAACCCCCTCCCACCAGCAACCCTCAGTTTGTTTTGTGAGATTAAGAGTCACTTATGGTTTGTCTCCCTCCCAATACCATCTTCTTTCATTTATTCTTCTCGTACCCACTTAAGCCCCCATGTTGCAACACCACTTCCTCATATCAGGGAGATCATATGATAGTTGTCTTTCTCCGCCTGACTTATTTCGTTAAGCATGATACGCTCTAGTTCCATCCATGTTGTCGCAAATGGACCCCTGTCTTTATTTTCTTTAGGTAAATACTCAGTAGTGCAATTACTGGATAATATACCTCTATTTTTATCTTTTTGTGGAAACTCCATACTGTTTTCCACAGTGACTGCAGTGGATTGCATTCCTGCCAACAATGTACGAAGTTTCCTTTTTATCCACATCTTTGTCAATATTTGCTATTTTTTGTCTTTTTTATTTTAGCCATTCTGACAATTGTGAGGTGATATTTCATTGTGGTTTTGATTTGCATTTCCCTGATGATCAGCATCATTTCGTGTGTCTGTTAGGCATTTGGTATCTGCTTTGGAAAAATAGCTATTACCTGTCTTCTGCCCATTTAACTGGATTATTTGTTTTTGGGGTGTTGTTTGGTAAGTTCTTTATAGATTTTGGATAGTAACTCTTTTTTAGTTATTATCCTCACTTAACGTACATATAGTACATCATTTGTTTTTTTTTCTTATTTTCACCATAACAGTATTGATTATTTTTTCACCATACTCAGTGCTCCATGCAATCCGTGCCCTCTCTAATACCCACCATCTGGTACCCCAACCTCTCCCCCCCCCCGCCACTTCAACCCCCTCAGATTGTTTTTCAGAGTCCATAGTCTCTCATGGTTCACCTCCCCTTCCAATTTCCCCCAACTTCCTTCTCCTCTCTAACTCCCCTTGTCCTCCGTGCTATTTGTTATGCTCCACAAATAAGTGAAACCATATGATAATTGACTCTCTCTGCTTGACTTATTTCACTCAGCATAATCTCCTCCGGTCCCTTCCATGTTGCTACAAAAGTTGGATATTCATCCTTTCTGATGGAGGCATAATACTCCATAAGTGTATATGGACCACATTTTCCTTATCCATTTATCTGTTGAAGGGCATCTTGGTTCTTTCCACAGTTTGGCGACCGTGGCCATTGCTGCTATAAACATTGTGGTACAGATGGCCCTTCTTTTCACTACATCTGTATCTTTGGGGTAAATACCCAGGAGTGCAATTGCAGGGTCATAGGGAAGTTCTATTTTTAATTTCTTGAGGAATCTCCACACTGTTCTCCAGAGAGGCTGCACCAACTTGCATTCCCACCAACAGTGGAAGAGGGTTCCCCTTTCTCCACATCCCCTCCAACACATGTTGTTTCCTGTCTTGTTAATTTTGGCCATTCTAACTGGTGTAAGGTGATATCTCAATGTGGTTTCAATTTGAATCTCCCTGATGGGTAGTGATGATGAACATTTTTTCATGTGTGCATCATTTGTTTTTGATGTAGTGTTCAATGATTGATTAATTGCATATAACACCCAGTGCTCATCACAAACCATGCCTTCCTTAATACCTATCACCCAGTTACCCCATCCCCTTACCCTCTCCTTTCTGTAACCCTCAGTTTGTTTTCCAGAGTCCAGAGTCTCTCATGGTTTGTCTTCCTTTCTGATTTCTTCTCATTCAGTTCTCCCTAACTATTTGTCAGATATATCATTTGCAAATATCTTGTCTCATTGGGTGGGTTGTGTTTTTGTTTTGTTGATGGTTTCCTTGAGTGCATAAAGGCTTTTGGTTGTGGTGTAGTCCCAATAGTTTAAGTTTTCTTTTGTTTCCCTTGCCAGAGGAGGCAAAAAATGTTTCTACACTCAATGTCAAAGAAATCTTGAGAAAGAGGGACAAAGCTGGAGGTATCACAAATCCCAGATTTCAAAATATACCACAAATATTTAGTAATCAAAACAGTATGGTACAGGTGCAAAAATAGACACATAGATCAATGGAACCTCATAGAAAACCCAGGAATAAACCCATGTTTATATGGTCAATTAAGGATAACAAAAACAGTGAAAATATACAACGGAGGAAGACAGTCTCTTCAACAACTGATGTTGGGGAAACTGGACAGCTATATGCAAAAAAAAAAAATGAGACTGGATCACTTTCTTATATCATACACAAAAATAATCTCCAATTAGATTAAGGACCTAAATAAGAGACCTGAAACTATAAAACTCCTAGAAGAAAACATAGTAATTTCCTTAATAGACAAAAAATTCCAGGTGGAAGGCCCTGTGTGCTTTCTCATTTTGTTTATAATTTGTGGTTTAATTACATTGTGGTCAGTTAGTATTCATTTGTAACACTTACACTTTAAAGAATGAGACAATATTTTATTTGTAACCTAATGAAAATTTTTAAGCAAAAAATTTTAAGCAAAGTCCAGAGAGCTACAGGGACTTTTTGAAAAGTTTATGTAAGTGTATATGTAAGTTACACAAGATAAAAATTGGTAATAATTTTAATTTTTACCATTAACACAAACTTCTATTTATCAAAAGATACTATTCAGAAAATTAACAGGTAATCCACAGAATGAGATGCATGTTTGCAATACATGTCTGCAAAAACATTATTTCACTTAGGATGTATAAAGAATACTAAAAATAACAAAAATAAGACTGACAAATCAATAGAAAATAGGCAAGAATTTGTAATAAGTACTTCACAAAACAAGATTCCAAATAACTAAAAATTATATGAGAAAGTTCTTCATATCATTAGGCATCTAGAAATTAAACTTATATTGACATGCTTATGAAACATCCTCTGTGTCAACTTGGGTGGCTTAAATGAAAATATAAATACCAAATCTTGATGAGAATGTGAGGAAAAATGAACTTTAATACACAACTGATGAGACTGCATGTTCATATGACCTTTTGGGAATCTTCTTGGTAACATATAATAAAGCTGAATGTATGCAATGTCCTATGTCCCAGCAGTTTCTCACTAAGCAAATACTTAGAGAAATATACATAAATGAGCATAACTATCACCAAAACATGTACAAGATTGTTTATATAGCACAATATGTAATATGCCAAATGAAAAAGTACCCAAAAGTTCACAATAGGTACAATTAATTAGCAAATATGCTCTATTTATATGATGGGATACAATGTAGCAGAACAGTGATAAGTGACTACCAGACCCAGGAGCATGGATAAAACACAGGAAAATAGTGTTGAGTAAAAAAAGCTAATGGAAAGGGTGCCATATGATTCCATTTACATAAATTTAAAATCAGACAAAACTAGACCATGCTGCTGGAGGGTGTGGATTATGGTTACTTTAGCAAAAGAGCAGTAAGGATGACTGGGGAAGTGGCACAAGAGGGCCTTTTAGGGAGCTATGTAATATACTAACATTTGGCTCAGAGTGGGGATTACGTAAGTATGTTAACTTTGGTAAATTTCATGGAAAAATACACTTAGGACTTCTAAACTTTTCCATGTGTATATAACACTTCAATGAAAATATGTATGTAAAAAAAATTAGGATATGGAAGAGGGTATAGCAAAGAATAACAGAATCATCCTCCTGAAATCTGATCATCCAGAGTAGGGAATTAATGTCTCTGCCAAAATTCAAACATGCCATTAAAAATAATTGTAGAGTCATGGAATATTACTCAGCCATTAAAAAATAAAATCTTGGGCCCCTGGGTGGCTCAGTGGTTTAAGCCTCTGCCTTCGGCTCAGGTCATGATCTCAGGGTCCTGGGATCGAGTCCTGCATTGGGCTCTCTGCTCAGCCAGGAGCCTGCCTCCCCCTCTTTCTCTGCCTGCCTCTCTGCCTACTTGTGATCTCTCTCTGTGAATCAAATAAATAAATAAAATCATTTAAAAAATGAAATCTTGCCATTTGCAACAACGTGAATGGAACTAGAGTGTAGTATACTAAGTGAAATAAGTCAATCACAGAAATACAATTATCATATGATTTCACTCCTATGTGGAATTTAAGAAACAAAACACAGGAGCATAGAATAAGGGAGGGAAAAATAAAACAAAATGTAATCATAGAGGGAGACAAACCAAAAGAGACTCTTAACCATAGGAAACAAACTGAGGGTTGCTGGAGGGGAGGGGAGTGGGAGGATGGGGTAAGTGGGTAATGGGCATTAATGGGCATTAAGGAGGACACATGATGTAATGAACACTGGGTTTAATATACAACTGACGAATCACTTAACTCTACCTCTGAAAGTAATAATATACTACATGTTAATTAATTGAATGTAAACAAGATAAAAATAATTGCAGATCCAAATCTGTATTGTTTGGATATTATTTTTCCATAATGAATGAATTTTTGAGGAACTAATACCACTTCAGTTACAGAAATTGTTAAGCAAAGAATCACCTCTCGTTTCCTTTTTGTTTATTTTATCATAGTCTAAGAAAATGAAATCTAATGCTTTTGTATATGAATAGATAGGTATGGTATAAACATCATTGTTGCAAAATCATTTCCTTAAAATTATCTCCCTTTTTTGCTGTTAGCTTTCTAACCTATGTATTTAATAAGAGAAAAATAGAGAGAGAGACAACCATAAAACAGATTCTTAACTATAGAGAAAAAACTGAGAGATGCTGAGGGGGAGTTGGGCAGGGAGATGAGTTAAATGGATGATAGATATTAAGGAGGGCGCTTGTGATGAGCACTGGGTGTTGAATGTAAGTAATGAATCACTAAATTCTACTCCTAAAACTAATTATTACACTGTATGTTAACTAACAGATATTTAAATAAAAACTTGAAACTAAAAAGAGAGAGAGAGAGATTTGTATGTAATGATTTCATTTTCTTCCAGATTTATTAATAACTAAATGACATACATTATTGTATAAGTGTAAGGCATGCATACTACAATTGTTAAATGAATTCAGTAAAGTTACAGAATACAAAATCGGTGTACAGATCTGTTGTACTTCTATATGCTAATAATAAAGTGGTAGAAACAGCAATTTAGAAACACTTTCTGTAGAGCTTTGGGGGACAGGAATGAAAATGGCGTGTCCCAAAGATTTTGAACAGTTGTGTTTTCATTTTCATTTGGTTCCATGAAATTTTTCTTTCCAACTTACCTCTTGTCTTGTTTTCTTTCTTTTTTAAAAAATATTTTATTCATTCATTTGAGAGAGAGAGAGAGAAAGAGAAAGAGAGAGAGAAAGATAGCAAGAGAGATCACAAGCAGGGAGAAGAGAGAGAAGCAGGCTCCCCACTGTGCAGGGAGCCTAATGCAGGGCTTGAGCCTAGGGCCCTGGGATCATAACCTGAGCCAAAGACAGATGCCAAACCAACTGAGCCACCTAGGTACCCCTGGGATTGTTTTCTTAAATATCTCCAGACACTTTAAATATCTATGCCCCTAACATGGGAGCAGCCAATTATATAAACCAATGAATAACAAAATCAGAGAAACACATCACAATAATACAATAATAGTAGGCTACTTTAACATCCACATCACTGAAATGACAGATCATCTAAGCAAAAGATTAACAAGGAAATAAAGGCTTTAAATGACACAGTGGATCAGATGGACATCACATATATTTGGAACATTCCATCCCAAAGCAACTGAATACACATTCTTCTCTAATGCATATGGAACATGCTACAGAATTGATCCCATCCTGGGTCACAAATCAGGTGTCAACCCATACCAAAAGATGGGAATCATTCCCTGCATATTTTCAGACCACCATGCTCTGAAACGAGAACTCAATTACAAGAGGTAAGTTGGAAAGAATTCAAATACATGGAGGCTAAAGAGCACCCTACTAAACAATGAATGGGTCAACCAGGAAATTAAAGAAGAATTGAAAAAATTCATGGAAACAAATGAAAATGAAAACACAACTGTTCAAAATCTTTGGGGCACAGCAAAGATGGTCCTGAGAGGAAAATATAACTGATACAAGCCTTTCTCAAGCAACAAGAAAGATCTGAAATACACAACCTAACCCTACACTTAAAGGAGCTGAGAAAGAACAGCAAAGAAAACCTAAACCCAGCAGGAGAAGAGACATAATACAAATCAGAGCAGAAATCAATGAAATGGAAAACAAAACAACAGTAGAACAAATCAGTGAAACTAGGAGCTGGTTCTTTGAAAGAATTAATAAGATTGATAAACCCCTGGCCAGACTATCAAAAAGGAAAGAGAAAGAACCAAAATGAATAAAATCATAATGAAAGAGGAGAGATTGTAACCAACACCAAAGACATACAAATAAATATAAGAACATTTGAGCAACTATATGCCAGCAAATTTGACAATCTGGAAGAAAAGGATGCATTCCTAGAGATGTATAAATTACCAAAACTGAACCAGGAAGAAACAGAACACCTGAATAGACCCATAACCAGTAAGGAGATGGAAGCAGTCATCAAAAATCTCCCAAGGAACAAGAACATAGGGCCAGAAGCTTCCCAGGGGAATTCTACCAAAAATTTAAAGAGGAATTAATACCTATTCTCCTGAAACTGTTCCAAAAAACAGAAATAGAAGGAAAACTTCCAAACTCATTTTATGAGGCCAGCATTACCTTGATCCCTAAACCAGACAAAGGCCCCATCAAAAAGGAGAACTACAGACCAATATCCTTGATGAACAAGGATGTAAAAATTCTTGCCAAAATACTAGCCAATAGGATCCAACAATATATTAAAGGGATAATTCACTATGACCTAGTGGGATACATTCCTGGGCTGAACGTTTGGTTCAAAATCCGCAAATCAATTAATGTGATAAAATACACTGATACAAGAAAGAACAAGAGCGATATGATGCTCTCAATAGATGCTGAAATATCATTTGACAATGCTTTCTTGATCAAAACTCTTCAAAGGGTAGGGATAGAGTGTATATACCTGAATATCATCAAAGCCATCTTTGAAAAACCCACAACAACTATCATTCTCAGTCGGAAAAAACAGAGATTTCCCCCTAAGGTTGGGAACACAGCAGAGATGTCCACTATCACCAGTGCTATTCAACAAAGAACTAGAAGTCCTAACCTTGGCAATCAGACAACAAAAAGAAATAAAAGTCATCTGAATAAGCAAAGAAGAAGTCAAATTCTCACTCTTTGCAGATGATATAATACTTTATGTGGAAAACCCAAAAGATTCCACTCCAAAAACTGCTAGAAATCATACAAGAACTCAGTAAAGTGTCAGAATATAAAATCAATGCTCATGAATCAGTTGCATTTCTATAGATCAACAGCAAGACAGAAGAAAGAGAAATTAAGGAGTTGGTCCCATTTTCAATTGCGTTGAAAAGAGTAAGATACCTAGGAATAAACCTAACCAAAGAGGCAAAGAATCTATACTCAGAAAACTATAAAGTACTTATGAAAAAAAATGGGGAAGACACAAAGAAATGGAAAAACGTTATGCTCATGGATTGGAAGAACAAATATTGTGAAAATGTCTATGCTACCTAAAGTCATCTAAACATTTAGTGCAATCTGTATCAAAATATCATCAATTATTTTCAAATAAATGGAAAAAATTATCCTAAAATTTATATGGAACCAGAAAAGACCCCGAATAGCCAGATGAATGTTGAAAAAGAAAAGCAAATTTGGTGGCATCACAATTCCAGACTTCAAGCTCTATTACAAAGCTGTCATCATCAAGACAGTATGAAGCTGGCACATAAACAGACAGATCAATAGAGGAGAATAGAGAGGCCACAAATAGACCCTCAACTCTATGGTCAATTAATCTTCAACAAAGCAGGAAAGAATGTCCAATGGAAGAAACAGTCTCTTCAACAAATGGTGTTGGGAAAATTAGACAGCTACATGCAAAAGAATGAAACTGCACCATTTCCTTATACCACACACAAAAATAGACTCAAAATGGATGAAAGAGCTCAATGTGAGACAGGAATCCACCCAAATCCTTGAGGAGAACACAGACAGCAACCTCTTCGACCTCAGCCACAGCAACTTCTTCCTAGAAACATTGCCAAAGGGAAGAGGAGCAAGGAAAGCAGAGGCAAATGAACTATTGGGACTTCATCAAAATCAAAAGCCTTTGCACAGCAAAGGAAACAGTCAACAAAACCAAGACAACTGACAGAATGGGAGAAGATATTTGCAAATGACATATCAGATAAAGGGCTAGTATCTAACATGCATAAAGAACTCATCAAACTGAAAACCCAAAGAGCAAATAATCCAATCAAGAAATGGGCAGAGGACAGGAACAGATATTTCTGCAAAGAAGACACCCAGATGGCCAACAGACACATGAAAAAGTGCTCCACATCACTCAACATCAGGGAAATACAAATCAAAACCACCGTGAGATACCACCTCACTCCAGTCAGAATGGCTAAAATTAACAAGTCAGGAAACAGCATATGTTGGCGAGGATGTAGAAAAAGGGGAACCCTCCTACACTGTTGGTGGGAATGTAAGCTGGTGCAGGTACTCTGGAAAACAGCATGGAGGCTTCTCCAAAAGTTGTAAATAGAGCTACCCTATGACCCAGCAATCACATTACTGGGTATTCACACTAAAGATACAAATGTGATCCGAAGGGGTATGTGCACCCAAATGTTTATAGCAGCAGTGTCCACAATAGTGAAACTATGGACAAAACCTAGATGTTGGGGGACAAGATGGCGGGGAAGTAGGAGGAGGTGCCTTTTAAACCTGTACCCTAAAGTGAGCTGATTACGAACCAAAGAACTCCGATCACCCATGAAATCAGCCTGAGATCAGAATTATACACGTCTGGATCTCTACAGGAGCAGAAGAAGACAGTGGGCAGGTAAAGCGGAGTGGGAACAGCAAACTGATATCGTATGATAAACAAAAGGGGGAGGGAGCCACCAGAGGCGACCGGTTGGAAAGTAATACCCCTAATATGAGCGAGAGTGGCCTGTGTCTGGGGACCAGCATTAACTTGGAGACTGGTTGAAAGCACTTCAAAAGAGCAAAAGATTGTGGGGGGGGGGTGGATTGTGGGAATTGGGGAGGCTAGGGACAGAGGCTTAAGTCTCCGGTCCCAGGACAGCCTCCCCTGGCGCTGAGCCAGAGAGAGTCCAGTGGAGAAACCAGGTCTTGGTCCCTAAGCCGCCAGCGTGCCCAAGAATGTGTGGGGTCCTGCTCATGTGAGGAGCTGATTGCCTCACCAGAGGACAGAACTTGCAAGCCCTGCTATACAGCCAGAGGTGCGCACACCCCTTGTTCTCCCCCAAAAGAGGTACACAAAGGCCCTGCCTGTGCTCTGTGACCCACGCCATTGTTTCAGAGCCTAAGACGCACGCCCCAAATTCTCCCCTGAAAGAGGTGCGGGAAGGCCCAGCTTGGTGCTTTTGGACCTGCGCCCCGTTCTCAGAGCCTGAAAAGCGTGCCCGACCCACAGCCTGCCCTGAAAGAGGTGCCTGCAAGCCAGGCACTTTTAGACCCAGAAAGACCAGGCACTCCCAGCCCGGGCAAGCGGGAAAATCTCAGTGTGCGATCGCTGCTTGGAACCTCTCTGGCGTTCTGAAGCTGCCCAGACAGCTGCCGCTGCCGTGGTTTGGGGTACAAGCAAAAGATCCTGTGTCCCCAGGGACTGTGACTTGGAACCTGCTCTGCCAGCGGCCAAAGGGGAACTTATTTGGGCTCTGCAGCCAGACTGAGGCTTCTCTCTGAGAGGGAGGCCAGGATGCAGTTTGTTTTCCTCTAAAACTACAAAAACCATCAAAAGCGGTCAAGGTGAGAGGAAAAAAAAAAAAGTGAACAAACATAAAAACCGCCAGAGAACAAAAGCCTGAAAAAACCAGTTTCCTCAGAGCCCACCCCTTTGAGGGGGGCGAGGGGACTTACCTCAGGAAACAGCATTGACTGAAAACCCACTTGGCAGGCCCCTCCCCCAGAAAACCAACAACATTAGGAGGAAAAAAAAAAGACTACAAGAGAACAACCACTACTACTTCATAGGAAAACTTTTATTTTTTTACTCATTCCCACTATTCTGGTTATATATATATATATATATATATATATATATATACTTTTTAAACCTATTTACCATCACAGTGAGATGTCCAGTACAACAAATTCCACAATAACCTTCTCACCTGAACTTTTTGATACATACACCTGTGTTTTTCTTTTGGATTTCTATTTTTTGAATTTTTTTTTTTAAATTTTAGTTTAGTTTAGTTTATTCCTTTTTATTTTTATTTTCTAATATTCATATAGAGTTAAACTTTAAAGTAATCCCCTTTCCCCAATCAATACTACGCCTATAGGTAAACCAATTTTTAATCCCCCTTTATCTTAGGAAAGATGAGTCATTTAACAAAGATATCAAGATACATTCAGGAGGAATCAAAACAAACTTCCTCGACCACGCTGAGAAATTATAACCACGCTCCCACCTTTTCTTCCACCGTTGTTTCTGTGTTTGTCCTGATAGTATATAAACCTTACACTTGGGCTTCTTTTTGACGAGGTTCTTCCTTTATTTGCATATATATAATTATTTTTTTCCTCTTGTCATATACTTTTATCAGTCTTTGTGTTTGTCTGTCTTTGTTTGTATACTTCATAAATCTTACCTTGGGGCCCATTTGGGCTGAATCTTCTCTTTCATCTTCCCTTCCTTTCCTGTCTCTTTCTCTCTCTCTCTCTCCCTCTTTTTTTTCTTTTCTTTTGTCTCTTGTATGGGTAGGGAATCCTGATTGCTCAGAAGTGTTCCAGGGTGCACCTTGACAGCATCATGGTCGATACATCAGCTACACCTGTTCAGTCATCTCTCACCAAAATGACTAGGAAGAGAAATGCCCAACGGAAGAAAAATACAGAGGATGGACCTTCTGCAACAGAGCTAACGGCCATCAACATAGACAATATGTCAGAAAGAGAATTCAGGCTAACAATTATCCAGGCAATAGCTAGGTTGGAGAAAGCCATGGATGACCAAACTGAATTGATTACGGCTGAACTGAAAGCGAGCAGACAGGATGTTCACAATGTCAGGGCTGAGCTGAAAGCTACCAGGGATGAGCTTCACAATGCTCTCAGTGAGTTCCAATCTAATCTAAATTCTCTCAAAGCTAGGGTAACTGAGACAGAAGATAGAATTAGTGAACTGGAAGACAAACAGATAGAGAGAAAGGATCAGGAGGAAGCCAGGAACAAACAGCTTAGAAACCATGAAAACAGAATCAGAGAAATAAATGATGCCATGAAACATTCCAACCTCAGAATTATTGGAATCACTGAAGGGGAGGAGAAAGAAAGAAGTCTAGAAGATATAGTGGAACAAGTCCTTCATGAAAATTTTCCCAGTCTCGTGAATGGAACCAGCGTTCATGTACTAGAGGCTGAACGGTCACCACCCAAGATTATACATTCCAAAGAAAATCATGACACCTGATAGTCAAATTGAGGAATCATAATTGTAGATATAATCTCTTGAAAGCTGCTAGGACAAAGAGGCTCCTTACTTATAGAGGAAAGCCCATCAGAATAACGTCAGACCTGTCCACAGAGACCTGGCAAGCCAGAAAAGGCTGGAAAGATATATTCAGGGCACTAAATGAGAAGAACATGCAGCCAAGAATACTTTATCCAGCAAGACTGACATTAAAAATGGATGGAGAGACAAAGAGTTTCCAAGACCAGCAAGGCTTAAAAGACTATGCAACCACCAAGCCAACACTGCAGGAAATATTAAGGGGGGTTCTATAAAAGAGGAAAATTCCTAAGAATAGCATTGCACAGAAATATAGAGACAGTCTACAGAAAGAAAGACTTCAAAGGTAACACGATGTCAATAAAAACGTATCTATCAATAATCACTCTCAATGTGAATGGCTTAAATGCGCCCATAAAACGGCACAGGGGGGTAGATTGGATAAAACAACAGGACGCATCCATATGTTGTCTACAAGAGACCCATGTTGAACCTAAAGATACACCCAGACTGAAAGTGAAGGGATTGAGAAGTATCTTTCATGCCAATAGGCCTTAAAAGAAAGCTGCGGTAGTGATTCTCATATCAGATAAATTAGATTTTAGACTAAAGACCGTAGTCGGAGATACAGAAGGACACTACATCATTCTTAAAGGGACTATCCACCAAGATGATCTAACAATTGTAAATATCTATGCTCCCAATATGGGAGCAGCCAATGACATAAGAAAACTGTTAATCGTGAAAAGAAGGGCCATCTGTACCCCAATGTTTATAGCAGCAATGGCCACGGTCGCCAAACTATGGAAAAAACCAAGATGCCCTTCAACAGATGAATGGACAAGGAAGATGTGGTCCATATACACTATGGAGTATTATGCCTCAATCAGAAAGGATGAATACCCAACTTTTGTAGCAACATGGACAGGACTGATTATGCTGAGTGAAATAAGTCAAGCAGAGAGAGTCAATTATCATATGGTTTCACTTATTTTGGGAGCATAACAAATATCATGGAGGACAAGGGGTGTTAGAGAGGAGAAGGGAGTTGGGGGAAATTGGAAGGGGAGGTGAATCATGAGAGACTATGGACTCTGAAAAACAATCTGAGGGGTTTGAAGTGGTGGGGGTGTGGGAGGTTGGGGTACCAGGTGGTGGGTATTATAGAGGGCACGGATTGCATGGAGCACTGGGTGTGGTGAAAAAATAATGTATACTGTTTTTATAAAAATAAATAAATTGAAAATAAAAGAAAACTGTTAATCAAGATAAAGAATCATATTGATATGAATACATTAATAGTAAGGGATCTTAACATGCCTCTCTCAGAAATAGACAGATCATTGAAGCAGAAAATCAATAAAGAAACAAGAGCATTGAATGATACATTGGACCAGATGGACTTCAGAGATATATATAGAACATTCCACCCTAAAACTACAAAATACTCATTCTTCTCAAGTGCACATGGAACCTTCTCAAGAATAGACCACATACTGGGTCACAAATCAGGACTCAACCGATACCAAAAGACTGAGATTATTCCCTTCATATTCTCAGATCACAATGCCTTGAAACTGGAGCTCAGTCACAAGGAAAAGATCCGAAGGAACTCAAACAGCTCGAAAGTAAAGACCACCTTGCTTAAGAATGCTTGGATCAACCAGGAGATCAAAGAAGAACTGAAACAATTCATGGAAACCAATGAGAATGAAGACACTTCGGTCCAAAACCTATGGGATAGAGCAAAGGCGGTCCTAAGGGGGAAATACATAGCCATCTAAGCCTCTCTCAAAAAAATTGAAAAATCCAGAACACACCAGCTGTCTCTACACCTTAAAGAACAGGAGAATCAACAACAAATCAAACCAACTCCACACATAGGAAGGGAAATCATCAAGATTAGAGCTGAGATCAATGAGGTAGAAACCAGAGATACAGTAGAACGTATCAATGAAACTAGAAGCTGTTTTTTTGTGAAAGAATCAATAAGATCGCTAAACCATTGGCCACACTAATCCAAGAGAAAAGAGAGAAAGCCCAAATACATAAAATTATGAATGAAAAGGGAGAGATCACAACTAACACCAAGGAAGTAGAAACAATCATCAAAAGTTATTATCAACAGTTATATGCCAATAAGATAAGCAACCTAGATGAAATGGATGCATTCCTGGAAAACTATAAACTCCCAAAACTGAACCAGGAAGAAATTGACAACCTGAATAGACCTATATCTAGTAATGAGATTGAAGCAGTGATCAAAAACCTCCCAAAACACAAGAGCCCAGGACCTGGCGGATTCCCTGGGGAATTTTACCAAACTTTCAAAGAAGAAATAACATCTATTCTCCTGAAGTTGTTTCAGAAAAACTGAAGCAGAAGGAAAACTTCCAGACTCTTTCTATGAAGCCAGCATTTCCCTGATCCCCCAACCAGGCAAAGACCCTACCAAAAAGGAGAATTTCAGCCAATATCACTGATGAATATGGATGCTAAGATTCTCAACAAGACCCTGGCAAACAGGATCCAACAGCACATTAAAAAATTATCCACCATGACCAGGTGGGATTCATCCCTGGGCTACAAGGATGGTTCAACATTCGCAAATCAATCAATGTGATAGAACAAATTAATATGAGAAGAGAAAAGAACCACATGGTCCTCTCAATTGATGCAGAAAAAGCATTTGACAAAATCCAGCATCCATTCCTGATTAAAATGCTTCAAAGTATAGGGATAGAGGGAACATTCCTGAACCTCATCAAATCTATCTATGAAAGACCCACAGCAAATATCATCCTCAATGGGAAAAAGCTTGCAGCCTTCCAGCTGACATCAGGAACACGACAAGGATGCCCACATTCACCACTCTTGTTCAACATAGTATTAGAAGTCCTAGCAACATCAATCAGTCAACAAAGAGAAATAAAAGGTATCCAAATTGGCAATGAAGAAGTCAAACTGTCTCTCTTCACAGATAACATGATTCTATATATGGAAAACCCAAAAGATTCCACCCCCAAACTACTAGAACTCATACAGCAATTTAGCAACATGGCAGGATACAAAATCAATGTACAGAAATCAGTGGCTTTCTTATACACTAACAATGAAAATACAGAAAGGGAAATTAGAGAATTGATTCCATTTACTATAGCACCAAGAACCGTAAGATACCTGGGAATAATCCTAAACAAAGAGGTAAAGGATCTGTATTCAAGGATCTACAGAACACTCATGAAAGAAATTGAAGAAGACACAAAAAGATGGAAGGCCATTCCATGCTCTTGGATCGGAAGAATAAACATTGTTAAACTGTCTATACTGCCTAGAGCAATCTATACTTTTAATGCCATTTCAATCAAAATTCCACCGGTATTATTCAAAGAGCTGGAGCAAATAATCTAAAAATTTGTATGGAATCAGAAGAGACCCCGAATCGCTAAGGAAATGTTGAAAACCAAAAATAAAACAGTGGGCATCATGCTACCTGATTTCAAGCTTTACTACAAAGCTGTGATCACCAAGACAGCATGGTACTGGCATAAAAACAGACACATACACCAGTGGAACAGAGTAGAGAGCCCAGATATGGACCCTCAACTCTATGGGCAAATAATCTTCGACAAAACGGGAAAAATATACAGTGGAAAAAAGACAGTCTCTTCAATAAACGGTGCTGGGAAAACTGGACAGCTATATGTAGAAGAATGAAACTCGACCATTCTCTTACACCGTACACAAAGATAAACTCAAAATGGATAAAAGACCTCAATGTGAGACAGGAATCCATCAGAATCCTAGAGGAGAACATAGGCAGTATTCTCTTCGATATCAGCCACAGCAACTTCTTTCAAGATATGTCTCCAAAGGCAAAGGAAAAAAAGTTAAAATGAACTTTTGGGACTTCAACAAAATCAAAAGCTTCTGCACAGCAAAGGAAACAGTCAAAAAAACAAAGAGGCAACCCACGGAATGGGAGAAGATATTTGCAAATGACAGTACAGACAAAAGGTTGATATCCAGGATCTATAAAGAACTCCTCAAACTCAACACAGACAAAACAGATAATCATATCAAAAAAATGGGCAGAAGATATGAACAGACACTTCTCCAATGAAGACATACAAATGGCTATCAGACACTCGAAAAAAATATTCACCATCACTAACCCTCAGGGAGATTCAAATTAAAACCACATTGAGATATCACATTACACCAGTTAGAATGACCAAATTTAACAAGACAGGAAACAACATGTGTTGGAGGGGATGTTGAGAAAGGGGAACCCTCTTATCCTGTTGGTGGGAATGCAAGTTGGTGCAGCCTCTTTGGAAAACAGTGTGGAGATTCCTCAAGAAATTAAAAATAGAACTTCTCTATGACCCTGCAATTGCAGTACTGGGTATTTACCCCACAGATACAGATGTAGTGAAAAGAAGGGCCATCTGTACCCCAATGTTTATAGCAGCAATGGCCACAGTCGCCACACAGTGGGAAGAACCAAGATGCCCTTCAACGGACAAATGGATAAGGAAGATGTGGTCCATATACACTATGGAGTTGTGCCTCCATCAGAAAGGATGAATACCCAACTTTTGTAGCAACATGGATGCGACTGGAGGAGATTATGCTGAGTGAAATAAGTCAAGCAGAGAGAGACAATTATCATATGGTTTCACTTATTTGTGGAGCATAACAAATAGCATGCAGGACAAGGGGAGATGGAGAGGAGAAGGGAGTTGGGGGAAATTGGAAGAGGAGGTGAACCATGAGAGACTATGGACTCTGAAAAACAATCTGAGGGGTTTGAAGAAGCAGGGGGTGGGAGTTTGGGGTACCAGTTGGTGGGTATTATAGAGGGCACAGATTGCACGGAGCACTGGGTGTGGTGCAAAAATAATGAATACTGTTATGGTGAAAATAAATTAAAAAATTTTAAAAAAACCTGGATATCCATCAACAGATGAATGGATAAAGTGGTATATATATACAACGGAATACTATGCAGACATCAAAAGAAAAGAAATCTTGCCATTTGCAACAATTTCGGTGGACTAGAAGGAATAATGCTGAGTGAAATATGTCAGTCAGAGAGAGACAATTGTCATATGAGTTCTCTGATATGAGGAATTTGAGAGGCAAGGTGGGGGGTTGAGGGAGTAGGAAATGGACAAATGAAACAGGATGGGATGAGGAGGGAGACAATCCATAAGAGGCTCTTAATCTCACAATACAAACTGAGGTTTGCGAGAGGTGAGGGGATAGGGGGAGGGTTGCTTGGTTATGGATATTGGGGAGGGTATGTGCTATGGTCTGATTTTTGAAGTGTGTAAGTCTGATGATTCACAGACCTGTACCCTTTGGGTAAATAATACATTATATGTTTATAAAAAACTAAATAGTACAATTTTTAAAAAACTAATGATATATGTTGGCTAATTGAATTTTAAATAAATAAGTAAATAAATAAATAAATTTTAAAATTGAAAAGGGTTGTATGCTTAAACAACTGATCCACCCACATGCCCCTGGCCTAACTCTCATCTTAACTAAATACCCACAAATATTCAGAATGTCTTGGGATTCTGCCTCTCAGCTCTTGCTCCATCATAAGTTTCATGAAGTCTTTCCATAAAATGTTTCCTTTGCTTCCAGATAAAACCCACAAATTTGAAGTTCTTTACTGGCTTCAAACCACAATCTCCTCAACTCATTAAAGCATCTGTATTTATTTAGGTTACACCTGCTTGTGCTACATTCTGGACCCAGGCAGCATGCTGTGGCATACAGTGTTTCATCCTATAGATTTCCTTCTCTCATGGATCATAATTCTGCACCTTTCATTGCCCAATACCCCCAAAGAATCCCCTAATGAATTTTGTACAGTTTTATAGTTATTTATACTGTAAGTATATGTCAGGGGCTAGTTACTATCTGATAGATGAGCTAATATTAATAGTTTTTCTCTTTTTAAAATTTATTTTCAGCGTAACAGTATTCGTTGTTTTTGCACCACACCCAATGCTCTATGCAATCCGTGTCCTCTCCAATACCCACCACCTGGTTCCCCCAACCTCTCAACCCCCGCCCCTTCAAAACCCTAAGATTGATGTTCAGAGTACATAGTCTCTCATGGTTAGCAGCAATCGCCACGGTCGCCAAACTGTGGAAAGAACCAAGATGCCCTTCAATGGATGAATGGATAAGGAAGATGTGGCCCATATACACTATGGAGTATTATGCCTCCATCAGAAAGGATGAATACTCAACTTTTTTTTAGCAACATGGACGGGACTGGAAGAGATTATGCTGAGTGAAATAAGTCAAGCAGAGATAGTCAATTATCATATGGTTTCACTTATTAATAGTTTTTCAAATCTCAGTCATCATTCTATTTGGAGGCAAGAATTGAATGTCCAAGTGGACTTGAGACATTTGTTGTTGCCTTTTGCAGAAGACAGATTTAGAAACAGTGTGATATCTAAAAATTATGTGGCATTCTCTCTCAGGGAAAGGTTATTTAATTTCTGATGTAAAGGAAACAATCTTTGAGTCCACAGAGTGTGATTATGCTACAGAATAAACTATATTGAGTCTTTATTGGTTCATAGTCAACCTTCTAATGTGAGGAAGTGGAGGAGTACTTATCTTTTCTGCTTCCCTTGAGGCAGTGAATGGTTGACTGACCAACTGATTTTATAGTGCAAATGCAGAGGACAAAATATATGGAAGGAAAAGTCAGCTAATATTGCAAAATGCTTCCCTGCTCAAGTTGTGAATTTCCCTGTGTACTTTGCATGGTCTATGAACTGGAACTAAGCATGTAACCTTCTGCCTGACCATGGATGGCTTAGTAAGTACTGACCATGAAAAATTAAACACCTCAAAGGGCCTACTAAATGTTAATATGAACCTGGCTGCATCAAAGTCCACCAGCCTTGGTAATGGTGAAAACAGTCTTTGCTTCCAGAATGGGATAGTTTGGAGTTTAAGAAGGCTGTGTAGAAGTTTCAACCATGAGCTGATCACCAACCTCGGTCAGGTTGTCCACCTGCACCTCACATGGACACAGCAGAATTGTTATAGCTTCCCTTGGTCTGTTTGGGGGTGGTGTCAAATTATTCATGATGACCTCAGAAACTAAACAAAATACCAGTCAATCCTCTCTTCTGGAAATAGTACAGAAAGAAAACTAAGGCAGCAATATCATTGGGGAATGCTGTAAAAACATCCTGTTCTAAGAGATAAGAAAGTAGCTTAGATTATTCAGGAGGCAGTAGGCACAAAACAGGAAAAGAATGGGAAAGTGGACTCATCTCTTTTCCAATACATGCTTTGTCCTACAGGGAACTGACATTGTATGTCTATCACCTTGACATAATCTTTATATCCAAACACCTTTGACAGAGGATTGGGTAACCCCAAAGAAAATATGAAATATTTGAAACACAGCATTAACCCCACAGAATCAGGGGAAATTCTCATTAGAACATGGGCAAACTGAAGAGGCATTCTGTTCGGAAAGTTCCTGATAAATTCTCCCATGATTGAAGTGCATCCAGTCTTCTCAAGGTGTACTATTTAGAAGGCAGAGATAAAATGCATCTGAAAACAGAGAAGTAAGGCATCATCTAGTGCTCAACCCCTAACCCTGCTCATAGCCACACCTTCTTACTTAAGGACAGAACCATTTTTCTTTACAAGTTCCAGGATGAAAAATCTGAGCATACTGACAAGTTTGGATAAGGAATCATTAAACTGTAATAGTTGCAAGGAAGACAGAGTACTGTCACCAAAAAGAAGGCACAGTGCATTAGTGACTTGGGATAGGATATGGAATTCCTTGATGCTGGGGATGCCAGGTAAGGGGCCAGGGTAAATTGCAGGGGAATAGGGTGAAAGATGGGACTGCTAGGGTAGTTTGATGCAAACATAAAAAGTCATTAAATGTCACAAGCCTAAAGGTTTTAACTGTATCCTGTGGTGATGGTTGAAAGAATTTTAACAGAAGGGTGTTCTTATAAAATTCTTAGTAACAGTACTGTAGGGAACACATGAGAGTGGTGGATTCTATTTCTCTCATGTAAAGAATAGCACAAAGTGCAGCATTTGTTATTACTAAAATGTTTAAAATGTTCCTCTTGGACATATTTTGAATATTACAGGATGAAGTATCCTTGCCCCTTTCTGGGACACTGAGATGTTATCTAATCCCTTCTCTTGGCAAAATACTCATACTGGTATTTATCATTTGTTAGATTAAAAAAACCTACTAAATAGGGAATTTGTATTCAGGAGTCATGAAAACATTATTCTCCTCATACACATAAATATTATCAACTATGATCATTAAGCATTAATATAAGTTTTTAAGCTAAAATATATTGTTAATGTTTCTCAAGTTATGTTATGTTGTAATTCATTATAAATTAATATATTTAAAATAGGTTGATGCTGAGTCTTTTAGCCAAGATTATTGGAATTCAGATGAAGACAAATGGAAAAGTGTTTCTATCTTGAAACCACTTTACTGCATCTATCTTAGCTTTGCCACGAGGTCCTCATTTTCTTTTCCTGTGCATGTATGAGGGAGTATTTAGTTTATGATCATCCCACTAGGGCTCAGCTTGAGTGATGGCACCATGTGATATGGGTGTGATCTCACTAGTGGATTTATTTTTGGACACATAGGAATGCTGCTTTACTAGAGCCTACAAGAACAAAGAATTTATTTTCCAGTAATAGGGAAAAAAGCAGTAGAACTAGCACTTTAGGAAGAATTATAGAGACAATAGAATATACTCCACTTGCTCATGTGAAAGCATATTTGGAAACTGATCACCAAAGAAAAATATCTATTTTGAACTGCATATATTAACAATAGACATGGGTCTGTGAATGTGAGATTTTTTAAAAATTAAATTAATTTATTTATTTTGAGAAAAACAGTATTCATTATTTTTTCACCACACCCAGTGCTCCATGCAATCTATGCCCTCTATAATACCCACCACCTGTTACCCCAACCTCCCACCACCCCGCCACTTCAAACCCCTCAGTTGTTTTTCAGGGTCCATAGTCTCTCATGATTCACCATCCCTTCCAATTTACCCCAACTCTCTTCTCCTCTAACTCCTCATGCCCTCCATGCTATTTGTTATGCTCCACAAATAAGTGAAACCATATGATAGTTGACTCTCTCTGCTTGACTTATTTCACTCAACATAATCTCTTCCAGTCCCGTCCATGTTGCTACAAAAGATTTTTGTGTAAGGAGAATAGTATATATTGGTTCATTGGTAATGATTCTGTAGGATACCTGGGCTACCTCTAAGAAAGGAGAAATTTTAAAGTATATAACTTAGTGATAGCTGAAAGTTATTTCTAAAAGACAGTAGTGATCAATGTGTGGTCTATTTCAAGGCAGTTGTAAAATATGAGATAAATAACATTAGGTACAAAGAAAAAAATAGATTTATGGAAATAATTACTGAAGATTATCTGAAATGTTCAAGTTTAAGTGAGAAAAATTGGAAACCTCTGAGTCAACCATGGGATGTATTCAAAGTTTGGACAGTATAAGTGTCTCCATCCAAATAAAAAGTTTTTTCACCACAAAGGAAATCATCAACAAAACAAAAAGGTAACCTACTAAATGGGAGAGGATATCTGCAAATGATATATCCAATCAAAGGTTAATATCCAAAATAGAAAAGGAAAGGAAAAGTGAATTTGGGGAAATTGGATGGGAAGACAAACCATGAGAGACTGTGGAATCTGAGAAACAATCTGAGGGCTTTGGAGGGGAGGGGGGTGGGAGTTAGGTGAACCTGGTGGTGGGTATTAAGGAGGGGACATATTGCATGGAACACTGGGTGGGATGCATAAACAATGAATCTTGGAACACTGAAAAAAATTAAATTTAATTTAAAAAAAAGAAAAAGAAATTATACAACTCAATTCCAAAGTAACCCCAAACAATCCAATTAAAAAATGGACAGAGGATCTGAATAGAAGTTTCCCAAAGAATATATATAGATGGCCAATAAAGATATGAAAAAGGTGATCAGCATCACTAATCATCAGGGAAATGCAAATAAAACCACAATGAAATATCATCTTTCATCTGTCAGAATGGCTATAACAACAACAACAACAACAACAACAAAAAGACAAGAACTAACAAGTGCTGCTGAGAAAGTGGAGACAAGAGAACACTTGTGCACTGCTAGTAGGAATGTAAATTCGTATAACCATTGTGGAAAACAACATGAAGTTTCCTCAGAAAGTTAAAAATAGAACTATCTAGCAATCACACTACTGGGTATTTACCCAAAGAATACAAGAGTACTAATTCAAAGGGATACATACACCCCTATTTTATAACATTATCTATAATAGCCAAACTATAGCAGCAGTCCTAGTGTTCATCAATTGATGAGTGGATAAAGAAGGTGTGGTATATCAATATAATGCAATATTATTAAGTCATAAAAAGTATGAAATCTGGTCATTTGCCACTACAAGGATGGAGGTATAGAATAAAGTGCCAAGCAAAATAAGTCAGAGAAAGGCAAATACCATATGATTTCACTCATATGTGGAATTTAAGAAACAAATAAGAACAGGGAAAAATGAGACACAAATCAAGAAATACTCTTAATTATAGAGAACAAACTGATGGTTGGAGAGTTGGGTTAAATAGGTGATGGAGATTAAGAAGTGCAGTTATCATGATGAGCATTAGGTTATGTATGGAATTGTTGTATATCATACACCTGAAACTAATATAACATTGTATGTTAACTAAGTGGAATTAAAATAAAACCTGAAAAAAGATATATCATATGATACAATAATTCCATTACTGGATATTTACCCAACAAAAACAAAAACATAAGTTCAAAAAGATATATGCATCCTTATGTTTATTCCAGCATTATTTATAATAGCCAAGATATGGAAACAACTTAAGTGTCCATCAATAAAAGAATGGATAAGGAAGATGTAATATGTATACATACACACACACACACACACACATACACACACACACACATGCATACATACACATGAATACATACACAATGAAATATTACACAGCCATAAAAAAGATAAAAACATAACATTTGTAGGAAGCCTGTGTGGCTCAGTTGGTTAAGCATGTGCCTTCAGCTAAGGTCATGATCTCAGGGTCCTGGGACAGAGTCCCACATCAGGCTCCTTGCTCAGTGGGGAGTCTGCTTCTCCTTCTGCCTGCATTCCCCTGGCTTGTGTTAACTGTCTATACAAATAAACAAAATCTTTTTAAAAAATCATAGCACCTGTGACAACGTGGATGAACCTAGAGAGTATTACACTAAGTGAAATACATCAAGCTGAGAAAAACAAATACCAAATGATTTCACTCATATGTGGAATCAAGAATAAAAAAAAGCCACATGTGAATTTAAGAAAAGCAGAATACTGCTGGCAGCCATCAGAACAAACTGATGGTTTCCAGGGTGGGGAGGTGCAGAAATGGGCAAAATGAATGAAGGGGAGTGGGAGGTAAAGGCTTCCAGTTACAGAATGAATAAGTTATGGGAATAAAAGGCACAGAATAAGTAATATAGTCAATGATATTATAATAGCTTTGTATGATAACCAACAGTAGCTATACACTTGCGGTGAGTGTGGCATAATGTTTGAACTTGTCAAATCACTCTGTTGTACACCTGAAACTAATGTAACATTGTGTGTCAACTATTCTCAAAAATTTTTTTAAATAAATATATAAATGTCAAGGTCAAAGTGCTGAGAGAAAAAATGAAGCCTAAATGAAGACAACCAGCTTACTGTGAGACCAGTTTAAGAAAAAGGACACTGATTCATTGTACCTGATGCTGGTGTATTAGCCTTTGCTGGAAAAGTAGGTGTGCAATAATCACTGATGTTCCATGGGCCTTAACCAGTTCTCCTACCAACAGACATTTACCTTATCTTCTCATGGGTTGAGTCTGTCAGCCATGCCTGCAAACACCAAATGCTAGTCTCTGGATGAGATTATGGCAATACCTGAGAGCATGTTTATTTGAATGGGTACATGTGACATTTCAATGTGGGTCATGACATTTGGGTATGTGTGTTTCCCATTTGCAGTAAGGTGAGAAGCATGTGAAAGTGTGGAGTTATTGGTAAGAATCTGACAGTATGGGACTAGTATTTGTCCAGAGGACAAAACATTTTCCTCCTACCCAACACTGTCACTCTGTCCGCTCCCAGGGCTTTCTCTAAATGAGGCACAGAAACAAGGGTTTGGAATGTTGTTCACTCAGTTTAGAGCCTTCTGGTTGAGTTGGGTTGAAGCACAGGCTTGGACAAATACAATCAATACAAAACAACATATAATATACTAAGAAAATCTGGTAAAGTACAGCAGAGGTGAAATGTATGACTATAATGATGGGCTAATTGTGTCTCCGAGACATCAATGAGGGAGCTAACTAGAAAAGATAAGGGTCAAAGAGGGTAGAAATAATGAAGAAAAGCAGTGAAATAAGGGGTAACTTCCAAGAGAAGGGAACATCGCATGCAGATAGGAAACTGAACATGGTCAATTAATGAGGCAAAAAACTGTACAGCCTTCTGGTGGAGTTGGGTTGAAGCACAGGTGTGGGCTCAAGAATGAAGAAGAATTCCTTTGGCTCATTCTGCATCTTATCACCACTGACCCCTAATGTGCAAGGATGAGGACTCAGCCCCAAATATCCAGTGGGAAGAAGGGAAGAGAGAGTGACATGGCAGCACTCAGCCTTCACAGGTGGGCACTGGCTCAGCTTACCACTTTGTATTGTAAGAGAGAACATGGGTGTGTCCTACATGCATGCATGTCATCTTGCAGTGTGCAGAATCTGGGCCCTCACATGAGTCTTCATTCTGAAGGAGGGATGAGGAAGGGGCTTGGGATCAAGGCCTTTTCCTGGACGGAGGAGTGGAAAGAGAAGCCTGATCCTATTCCCTGTGAACTAGAACCGTGGAGAGAAATCGATTTGCTCATAGAACAAGGAGGTCATCTATAAAAACCAATTTTGCTTTTAAAGTCTCAAATGTACCAAATCTGGGAACTGTTAAAACATAGACCTGTTTTTAGAACAAATGTAAATTCTATAAAGTGAGTTTTCATTTAAAAAATTTTAAAATATGCAATCATAGAACACTACATCAAGGGGGAGGAGTCAAGATGGCTGAGAAGTAGCAGGCTGAAACTACTTCAGCTAGCCGGAGATCAGATAGATAGTTTTTCTAAAGATTGCAAACACCTGAAAATCCATCGGCAGATCGAAGAGAAGAAGAACAGCAATTCTGGAAACAGAAAAACAACCACTTTATGAAAGGTAGGACTGGCGGAGACGTGAATCCAAAGCGACGGGAAGATAGACCCCGGGGGGAGGGGCCGGCTGCCGGCAAGCGGCGGAACAACGGAGCACAAAATCAGGACTTTTAAAAGTCTGTTCCACTGAGGGACATCACTCCAGAGGCTACACCGGGGCAAAGCCCACGTGGGGCCAGCGTGGCCTCAGGTCCCGCAGGGTCATAGAAGGATTGGGGGTGTCTGAGTGTCGCAGAGCTTGCGGGTATTGGAACGGGAAAACCGGCTACAGAGACAGAGCCGACAGTAATCTCATATCTCGGCATTACCTTGAACCAGCCACAGGCTCGGTGAGCTCGGACCGCGGCCGGAGGTCAGGCAGACGGGAGTAACTGGGCGCTGTTCTCTGAGGGCGCACTGAGGAGTGGGGCCCCGGGCTCTCGGCTCCTCCGGGCCGGAGACCAGGAGGCCGCCATTTGTATTCCCGTCCTCCGGAAGCCTACAGAAAGCGCTCAGGGAAAAAAAGCTCCTGAAAGCAAACCCGAGCGGATTACTCAGCCCGGTCCCTGGTAAGGGCGGTGCAACTCCGCCTGGGGCAAAGACACTTGAGAATCACTACACCAGGACCCTCCCCCAGAAGATCAACAAGAAATCCATCCAAGACGAAGTTCACCTACCAAGGAGTGCGGTTTCAAAACCAAGGATCGCAGCGGAATTCCAGAGGAGGAGAAAGCAAAGAACGGAACTCAAGGCTTTATCCCTGTGATTTTTTTTTTTGAGTCTTGCAGTTAATTTAATTTTTTTCTTTTTTATTTTTTTTTCTCGCCTTCTGGTAAAATTTTTTTTTTACTTTTACCCTTTTCTTTTTTAGCGTTTATTAACTAGTTTATCTAATATATATATATTTTCTTTTTTATATTTTTCTTTATTTGTTTTCCTTTTTTTTAATTCTTTTTTTTTCTTTTTCTTTTTTCTTTTTTTTTTTTGCTTTCTTCCTTTTTGAACCTCATTTTATCCCCTTCCTCCCCCCTCACGATTTAGGATCTTTTCTGATTTGGTTAAAGCATATTTTCCTGGGGTTGTTGCCACCCTTTTAGTATTTTACTTGCTCCTTCATATACTCTTATCCGGAAAAAATGACAAGACGGAAAAATTCACCACAAAAAAAAGCACAAGAGGCAGTCCCGAAGGCTAGGGACCTAATCAATACAGACATTGGTAATATGTCAGATCTAGAGTTCAGAATAACAATTCTCAAGGTTCTAGCCGGGCTCGAAAAAGGCATGGAAGATATTAGAGAAAACCTCTCGGGAGATATAAAAGCCCTTTCTGGAGAAATAAAAGAACTAAAATCTAACCAAGTTGAAATAAAAAAAGCTATTAATGAGGTGCAATCAAAAATGGAGGCTCTCACTGCTAGGATAAATGAGGCAGAAGAAAGAATTAGTGATATAGAAGACCAAATGACAGAGAATAAAGAAGCTGAGCAAAAGAGGGACAAACAGCTACTGGACCATGAGGGGAGAATTCGAGAGATAAGTGACACCAAAAGACAAAACAACATTAGAATAATTGGGATTCCAAAAGAAGAAGAAAGAGAGAGGGAAGCAGAAGGTATACTGGAGAGAATTATTGGGGAGAATCTCCCCAATATGGTAAAGGGAACGAGCATCAAAATTCAGGAGATTCAGAGAACGCCCCTCAAAATCAATAAGAATAGGCCCACACCCCGTCACCTAATAGTAAAATTTACAAGTCTCAGTGACAAAGAGAAAATCCTGAAAGCAGCCCGGGAAAAGAAGTCTGTAACATACAATGGTAAAAATATTAGATTGGCAGCTGACTTATCCACAGAGACCTGGCAGGCCAGAAAGAGCTGGCATGATATTTTCAGAGCACTAAACGAGAAAAACATGCAGCCAAGAATACTATATCCAGCTAGGCTATCATTGAAAATAGAAGGAGAGATTAAAAGCTTCCAGGACAAACAAACACTGAAAGAATTTGCAAACACCAAACAAGCTCTACAGGAAATCTTGAAAGGGGTCCTCTAAGCAAAGAGAGAGCCTACAAGTGGTAGATCAGAAAGGAACAGAGACCATATACAGTAACAGTCACCTTACAGGCAATACAATGGCACTAAATTCATATCTCTCAATAGTTACCCTGAATGTTAATGGGCTAAATGCCCCTGTTGAAAGACACAGGGTATCAGAATGGATAAGAAAACAAAACCTATCTATATGTTGCCTCCAAGAAACTCATTTTAAGCCCGAAGACACCTCCAGATTTAAAGTGAGGGGGTGGAAAAGAATTTACCATGCTAATGGACATCAGAAGAAAGCAGGAGTGGCAATCCTTATATCAGATCAATTAGATTTTAAGCCAAAGACTATAATAAGAGATGAGGAAGGACACTATATCATACTTAAAGAGTCTGTCCAACAAGAAGATTTAACAATTTTAAATATCTATGCCCCCAATGTGGGAGCAGCCAACTATATAAACCAATTAATAACAAAATCAGAGAAACACATCAACAATAATACAATAATAGTAGGGGACTTTAACACTGCCCTCACTGAAATGGACAGATCATCCAAGCAAAAGATCAACAAGGAAATAAAGGCCTTAAACGACACACTGGACCAGATGGACATCACAGATATATTCAGAACATTTCATCCCAAAGCAACAGAATACACATTCTACTCTAGTGCACATGGAACATTCTCCAGAATAGATCACATCCTCGGTCCTAAATCAGGACTCAACAGGTATCAAATATTGGGATCATTCCCTGCATATTTTCAGACCACAATGCTCTAAAGCTAGAACTCAACCACAAAAGGAAGTTTGGAAAGAACCCAAATACATGGAGACTAAACACAATCCTTCTAAAGAATGAATGGGTCAACCGGGAAATTAAAGAAGAATTGAAAAAAATCATGGAAACAAATGATAATGAAAATACAATGGTTCAAAATCTGTGGGACACAACAAAGGCAGTCCTGAGAGGAATATATATAGCGGTCCAAGCCTTTCTCAAGAAACAAGAAAGGTCTCAGGTACACAACCTAACGCTACACGTAAAGGAGCTGGAGAAAGAACAAGAAAGAAACCCTAAGCCCAGCAGGAGAAGAGAAATCATAAAGATCAGAGCAGAAATCAATGAAATAGAAACCAAAAAAAAAAAAAATAGAACAAATTGATGAAACTAGGAGCTGGTTCTTTGAAAGAATTAATAAAATTGATAAACCCCTGGCCAGACTTACCAAAAAGAAAAGAGAAAGGACCCAAATACAAAATCATGAATGAAAGAGGAGAGATCACAACTAACACCAAAGAAATACAAACTATTATAAGAACATACTATGAGCAACTCTACGCCAATACATTTGAGAATCTGGAAGAAATGGATGCATTCCTAGAAACATATAAACTACCACAACTGAACCAGGAAGAAATAGAAAGCCTGAACAGACCCATAACCAGTAAGGAGATTGAAACAGTCATTAAAAATCTCCAAACAAACAAAAGCCGAGGGCCAGACGGCTTCCCGGGGGAATTCTACCAAACATTTAAAGAAGAACTAATTCCTATTCTCCTGAAACTGTTCCAAAAAATAGAAATGGAAGGAAAACTTCCAAACTCATTTTACGAGGCCAGCATCACCTTGATCGCAAAACCAGACAAGGATCCCATCCAAAAAGAGAGCTATAGACCAATATCCTTGAGGAACACAGATGCAAAAATACTCAACAAAATACTAGCCAATAGGATTCAACAGTACATTAAAAGGATTATTCACCACGACCAAGTGGGATTTATTCCAGGGCTTCAAGGTTGGTTCAACATCCGCAAATCAGTCAATGTGATACAACACATCAATAAAAGAAAGGACAAGAACCATATGATACTCTCAATAGATGCTGAAAAAACATTTGACAAAGTACAGCATCCCTTCCTGATCAAAACTCTTCAAAGTGTAGGGATAGAGGGCACATACCTCAATATCATCAAAGCCATCTATGAAAAACCCACCGCAAATATCGTTCTCAATGGAGAAAAACTGAAAGCTTTTCCGCTAAGGTCAGGAACACGGCAGGGATGTCCATTATCACCACTGCTATTCAACATAGTACTAGAGGTCCTAGCCTCAGCAATCAGACAACAAAAGGAAATTAAAGGCATCCAAATCGGCAAAGAAGAAGTCAAATTATCACTCTTCGCAGATGTTATGATACTATATGTGGAAATCCCAAAAGACTCCTCTCCAAAACTGCTAGAACTTATACAGGAATTCAGTAAAGTGTCAGGATATAAAATCAATGCACAGAAATCAGTTGCATTTCTCTACACCAACAACAAGACAGAAGAAATAGAAATTAAGGAGTCAATCCCATTGACAATTGCACCCAAAACCATAAGATACCTAGGAATAAACCTAACCAAAGAGGCACAGAATCTATACTCAGAAAACTATAAAGTACTCATGAAAGAAATTGAGGAAGACACAAAGAATTGGATAAATGTTCCATGCTCCTGGATTGGAAGAATAAATATTGTGAAAATGTCTATGCTACCTAAAGCAATCTACACATTTAATGCAATTCCTGTCAAAGTACCATCCATCTTTTTCAAAGAAATGGAACAACTAATTCTAAAATTTATATGGAACCAGAAAAGACCTCGAATAGCCAAAGGGATATTGAAAAAGAAAGCCAACGTTGGTGGCATCACAATTCCGGACTTCAAGCTCTATTACAAAGCTGTCATCATCAAGACAGCATTGTACTGGCACAAAAACAGACACATAGATCAATGGAACAGAATAGAGAGCCCAGAAATAGACCCTCAACGCTACGGTCAACTAATCTTCGACAAAGCTGGAAAGAATGTCCAATGGAAAAAAGACAGCCTCTTCAATAAATGGTGCTGGGAAAATTGGACAGCCACATGCAGAAAAATGAAATTGGACCATTTCCTTACACCACACACGAAAATAGACTCAAAATGGATGAAGGACCACAATGTGTGAAAGGAATCCATCAAAATCGTTGAAGAGAACACAGGCAGCAACCTCTTCGACCTCAGCCGCAGCAACATCTTCCTAGGAACATCGCCAAAGGCAAGGGAAGCAAGGGCAAAAATGAACTATTGGGATTTCATCAAGGTCAAAAGCTTTTTCACAGCAAAGGAAACAGTTAACAAAATCAAAAGACAACTGACAGAATGGGAGAAGATATTTGCAAACGACATATCAGATAAAGGACTAGTGTCCAAAATCTATAAAGAACTTAGCAAACTCAACACCCAAAGAACAAATAATCCAATCAAGAAATGGGCAGAGGAAATGAACAGAAATTTCGGCAAAGAAGACATCCAGATGGCCAACAGACACATGAAAAAGTGCTCCATATCACTCGGCATCAGGGAAATACAAATCAAAACCACAATGAGATATCACCTCACACCAGTCAGAATGGCTAAAATCAACAAGTCAGGAAATGACAGATGCTGGCAAGGATGCGTAGAAAGGGGAACCCTCCTCTACTTTTGGTGGGAATGCAAGCTGGTGCAGCCACTCTGGAAAACAGCATGGATGTTCCTCAAAATGTTGAAAATAGAACTGCCCTATGACCCAGCAATTGCACTACTGGGTATTTACCCTAAAGATACAAACGTAGTGATCCAAAGGGGCACGTGCACCCGAAAGTTTATAGCAGCAATGTCCACAATAGCCAAACCATAGAAAGAATCTAGATGTCCATCAACAGATGAATGGATCAAGAAGATGTGGTATATATACACAATGGAATACTATACAGCCATCAGAAGAAATGAAATCTTGCCATTTGCGACAACATGGATGGAACTAGAGCGTATCATGCTTAGCGAAATAAGTCAAGCAGGGAAAGACAACTATCATATGATCTCCCTGATATGAGGAAGTGGTGATGCAACATGGGGGCTTAAGTGGGTAGAAGAAGAATCAATGAAACAAGATGGGATTGGGAGGGAGACAAACCATAAGTGACTCTTAATCTCACAAAACAAACTGAGTGTTGCTGGGGGGAGGGGAGTTGGGAGAAGGGGGTGGGATTATGGACATTGGGGAGGGTGTGTGCTTTGTTGAGTGCTGTGAAGTGTGCAAACCTGGTGATTCACAAACCTGTACTCCTGGGGATAAAAATATATGTTTATAAAAAATAAAAAATTTAAAAAAAAAACAGGAAAAATCTACAGTGGAAAAAAGACAGTCTCTTCAATAAATGGTGCTGGGAAAACTGGACAGCTATATGTAGAAGAATGAAACTCGACCATTCTCTTACACCATACTCAAAGATAAACTCAAAATTGTTAAAAGACCTCAACGTGAGACAGGAATCCATCAGAATCCTAGAGGAGAACATAGTCAGTAATCTCTTTGATATCAGTCACAGCAACTTCTTTCAAGATATGTCTCCAAAGGCAAAGAAAACAAAAGAAAATAAACTTTTGGGACTTCATCAAAATCAAAAGCTTCTGCACATCCAAGGAAACAGTCAAGAAAACAAAGAGGCAACCCACAGAATGGGAGAAGATATTTGCAAATGACAGTACAGACAAAAGTTTGATATCCAGGATCTATAAAGAACTCCTGAAACTCAACACACACAAAACAGACAATCATATCAAAAAATGGGCAGAAGATATGAACAGACACTTCTCCAATCAAGACATATAAATGGCTATCAGACACATGAAAAAATGTTCATCATCACTAGTCCTCAGGGAGATTCAAATTAAAACCACATTGAGATATCACGTTAACCAGTTAGAATGGCCAATATTAGCAAGACAGGAAACAACATGTGTTGGAGGGGATGTGGAGAAAGGGGAACCCTCTTACACTGTTGGTGGGAATGCAAGTTGGTGCAGCCTCTTTGGAGAACAGTGTGGAGATTCCTCAAGAAATTAAAAATAGAATTTCCCTATGACCCTGCCATTGCACTCCTGGGTATTTACCCCAAAGATACAGATGTAGTGAAAAGAAGGGCCATCTGTACCCCCAATGTTTATAGCAGCAATGGCCACGGTCGCCAAACTGTGGAAAGAACCAAGATGCCCTTCAACAGACAAATGGATAAGGAAGATGTGGTCCATATACACTATGGAGTATTATGCCTCCATCAGAAAGGACGAATACCCAACTTTTGTAGCAACATGGACGGGACTGGAAGAGCTTATGCTGAGTGAGTTAAGTCAAGCAGAGAGAGTCAATTATCATATGGTTTCACTTGTTTGTGGAGCATAACAAATAGCGTGAAGGTCATGGGGAATTAGAGAGGAGAAGGGAGTTGGGGGAAATTGGAAGGGGAGGTGAAACATGAGAGACTATGGACTCTGTAAAACAATCTAAGGGTTTTGAGGCAGCGGCGGTTGGGAGGTCGGGTACCAGGTGGTGGGTATTATAGAGGCCACGGATTGCATGGAGCACTGGGTGTGGTGCAAGAATAATGAATACTTTTGTGCTGAAAATAAATAAATATATAAATAAATAAATACAAGTCTGTTCCGCTGAGGGACATCATTCCAGAGGCTAAACCGGGGTGAAGCCCATGCGGGGTCAGCGTGACCTCAGGTCCCACGGGGTCATAGAAGGATCGGGGGTGTCTGAGTGTCGCTGAGCTTGCAGGTTTTAGAACGGGGAAGCCGGCTACAGAGACAGAGTCAAGGAGTGAGCTCTCAGCTGGGGGCTACCTTGACCTCGGGGCGGGGCGTGGCCTGAGGCCAGGGAGATGGGAGTAATTGGGCGCTATTCTTGAGGGCGCACTGAGGAGTGGGGCCCCGAGCTCTCCACTCCTCCAGGCCGGAGACTGGGAGGCTGCCGTTTTCATTCCCGTCCTCTGGACCCCTGTGGAGGGCATTCAGGGAACAGAGGTTCCTGAGAGCAAACCCGAGCTGATTGCTCAGTCCGGCCCCTGGTAAGGGTGGTGCAATTCCACCTGGAGCAAAGACACTTGAGAACCACTACAACAGGCCCCTCCCCCAGAAGATCAACACAAAATCCAGCCAGGACCATGTTCACCTACCAAGGAGTGCAGGTTCAATACCAAGGATTGCAGCGGAATTCCAGAGGAGGAGAAAGCAAAGCACAGAACCCATGGCTTTCTCCCCATGATTCTTCAGTCTTGCAGTTAAGTTAATTTTTTTTTTCAATTTTTTTTCTTCATCTGCTAATTTTAATTTTTACCCTTTTCTGTTTTAACTTTTTTTAACTACTTTATCATATATATATGTGTGTGTATATATATATAAAACTTTTTTATAACATTCATTTATATATATAACATTTTTTTCTAGTTTATCTAATATATATAATTTGATTTTCTTAACTAGTTTATCTAATATTTATATATTTATATATATATTTCGTTTTTATATTTTTTCTTTATTCGTTTTATTTTTAAAATTGTTTCTTTTTTTTTTTTGAACCTCTTTTTATCCCCTTTCTCCCCCTCACGATTTGGGATCTCTTCTGATTTGGATAACGCATATTTTCCTAGGGTCTTTGTCACCATTTTAGTATTTTACTTGATCCTTCTTGTAGTCTTAGCTGGACAAAATGATAAGGCCGAAAAATTTACCACTAAAGAAAGAACAAGAGGCAGTACCAAAGGCTACAGTCGTAATCAATACAGACATTGGTAATATGTCAGATCTAGAATCAGAATGACGATTCTCAAGGTTCTAGCCGGGCTCAAAAAAGTAATGGAAGATTTTAGAGAAATCCTCTCAGGAGATATAAAAGCCCTTTCTGGAGAAATAAAAGAACTAAAATCTAACCAAGTTGAAATCAAAAAAGCTATTAATGGGGTGCAATCAAAATGTAGGATCTCACTGCTAGGATAAATGAGCCAGAAGAAATAATTAGCGTTAAAGAAGACCAAATTACAGAGAATAAAGAAGATGAGCAAAAGAGGAGCAAACAGTTACTGGACCATGAGGGGAGAATTCGAGAGATAAGTGACACCATAAGACGAAACAACATTAGAATAATTGGGATTCCAGAAGAAGAAGAAAGAGAGAGGGCAGCAGAAGGTATATTGGAGAGAATTATTGGAGAGAATTACCCTAATATGGCAAAGGGAACAAGCATCAAAATCCAGGATGTGCAGACAACCCCCCTCAAAATCAAGAAGAATAGGTCCACACCCCATTACCTAATAGTAAAAATTACAAGTCTTAGTGACAAAGAGGATATCCTGAAAGCAGCCGGGGAAAAGTAGTCTGTAACATACAATGGTAAAAAATATTAGCTTGGCAGCAGACTTCTCCACAGAGACCTGGCAGGCCAGAAAGAGGTAGCATGATATTTTCAGAGCACTAAACGAGAAAAACATGCAGCTAAGAATACTGTATCCAGCTATGCTATCATTGAAAATGGAAGGAGAGATAAAAAGCTTCCAGGACAAACAAAAACTGAAACAATTTTCAAACACCAAACCAGTCTACAGGAAATATTGAAAGGGGTCCTCTAATCAAAGAGAGACCCTAAAAGTAGTGGATCAGAAAGGAGCAGAGGCAATATACAGGAACAGTCACATTACAGGCATTACAATGGCACTAAATTCATATTTCTCAATAATTACCCTGAATATTAATGGGCTAAATGCCCCAATCAAAAGACACAAGTTATCAGAATGGATAAAAAAACAAAACCCTTCTATATGTTTCCTACAAGAAACTCATTTTAGTCCCAAAGACACCTCCAGATTTAAAGTGAGCGGGTGGAAAAGAATTTACCATGCTAATGGACATCAGAAGAAAGCAGGGGTGGCAATCCTTATATCAGATCAATTAGATTTTAACCAAAAGACTATAATAAGAGATGTGGAAGGACACTATATCATACTCAAAGGATCTTTCCAACAAGAAGATCTAACAATTTTAAATACCTATGCCCCCAATGTGGGAGCAGCCAAATATATAAACCAATTAATAACAAAATCAAAGAAACACATCAACAATAATACAATAATAGTAGGGGACTTTAACACTCCCCTCACTGAAATGGACAGATCATCCAAGCAAAAGATCAACAAGGAAATAAAGGCCTTAAATGACACACTGGACCAGACTGACATCACAGATATATTCAGAGCATTTCATCCCAAAGCAACAGAATACACATTCTTCTCTAGTGCACATGTAACATTCTCCAGAATAGATCACATCCTCGGCCCTAAATCAGGTCTCAATCGGTATCAAAAGATTGGGATCATTCCCTGCATATTTTCAGACCACAATGCTCTGAAGCTAGAACACAATCACAAGAGGAAATTTTGAAAGAACATAAATACATGGAGACTAAAGAGCATTCTTCTAAAGAATGAATGGGTCAGGGGTGCCTGGGTGGCTCAGTGCGTTAAGCCTCTGCCTTTAGCTCAGGTTATGATCTCAGAGTCCTGGGATCGAGCCCCGCATCAGGCTCTCAGCTCAGCAGGGAGCCTGCTTCGCCCTCTCTCTCTGCCTGCCTCTCTGCCTATCTGTGATCTCTCTCTGTCAAATAAATAAATATAATCTTTAAAAAATTTTTCAAAAAAAAAAGAATGAATGGGTCAACCAGTAAATTAAAGAAGAATTGAAAAATTTCATGGAAACAAATGATAATGAAAATACAAAGGTTCAAAATCTGTGGGACACAACAAAGGCAGTCCTGAGAGGAAAATATATAGCAGTACCAGCCTTTTTCAAGAAACAAGAAAGGTATCAAGTACACAACCTAACCCGACACCTAAAGGAGCTTGAGAACGAACAAGAAAAAAAACCCTTAACCCAGCAGGATAAGAGAAATCATAAAGATCAGAGCAGAAATCAGTGAAATAGAAACCAAAAAAAAAAAAAATAGAGAAAATCAGCGAAACTAGGAGCTGGTTCTTTGAAGGAATTAATAAAATTGATAAACCCCTGGGCAGACTTACCAAAAAGAAAAAAGAAAGGACCCAAATAAACAAATTCATGAATGAAAGAGGAGAGATCACAACTTACACCAAGGAAATACAAACAGTTATAAGAACATACTATGAGCAACTCTACGCCTACAAATTTGACAATCTGGAAGAAATTTATGCATTTCTAGAGACATATAAACTACCCCAACTGAACCAGGAAGAAATATAAAACCTGAACAGATCCATAACCTGTAAGAGGATTGAAGCAGTCATTAAAAATCTCCAAACAAACAAAAGCCCAGGGCCAGATGGCTTCCCAGGGGAATTCTACCAAACATTTAAAGAAGAACTAATTCCTATTCTCCTGAAACTGTTCCAAAAAATAGAAATGGAAGGAAAACTTCCAAACTCATTTTATGAGGCCAGCATCACCTTGATCCCAAAATCAGAGAAGGAACCCATCAAAAAAGAGTACTACAGACCAATATCCTTGATGAACACAGATGCGAAAATTATCACCACAATACTAACCAATAGGATTCAACAGTACATTAAAAGGATTATTCACCACGACCAAGTGGGATTTATTCCAGGGCTGCAAGGTTGGTTCAACATCTGAAAATCAATCAATGTGATACAACGCCTTAATAAAAGAAAGAACAAGAACCATATGATACTCTCAAAAAATGCTGAAAAAGCATTTGACAAAGTACAGCATCCCTTCCTGATCAAAACTCTTCAAAGTGCAGGGATAGAGGGCACATACCTCAATATCATCAAAGCCATCTATGAAAAACCCACCGCAAATATCATTCTCAATGGAGAAAAACTGAAAGCTTTTCCGCTAAGGTCAGGAACACGGCAGGGATGTCCATTATCACCACTGCTATTCAACATAATACTAGAAGTCCTAGCCTCAGCAATCAGACATCAAAAAGAAATTAAAGGCATCCAAATCGGCAAAGAAGAAGTCAAATTATCACTCTTTGCAGATGATATGATGCTATATGTGGAAAACCCAAAAGACTCCACTCCAAAACTGCTAGAACTTATATTGGAATTCAGTAAAGTGTCAGGATATAAAATCAATGCACAGAAATCAGTTGCATTTCTCTACACCAACAACAAGACAGAAGAAAGAGAAATTAAGGAGTCAATCCCATTGACAATTGCACCCAAAACCATAAGATACCTAGGAATAAACCTAACCAAAGAGGCACAGAATCTATACTCAGAAAACTATAAAGTACTCATGAAAGAAATTGAGGAAGACACAAAGAATTGGATAAATGTTCCATGCACCTGGATTGGAAGAACAAATATTGTGTAAATGTCTATGCTACCTAAAGCAATCTACACATTTACTGCAATTCCTATCAAAATACCATCCATTTTATTCAAGGAAATGGAACAAATAATCCTAAAATTTATATGGAACCAGAAAAGACCTCGAATAGCCAAAGGAATATTGAAAAAGAAAGCCAAAGTTGGTGGCATCACAATTCCAGACTTCAAGCTCTATTACAAAGCTGTCATCATCAAGACCACATGGTACATATACCAATGGAACAGAATAGAGAGCCCAGAAATAGACCCTCAACTCTATGGTCAACTAATCTTCAATAAAGCAGGAAGGAATGTCCAATGGAAAAAGGACAGCCTCTTCAATAAATGGTGCTGGGAAAATTGGACAGCCACATGCAGAAAAATGAAACTGGACCATTTCCTTACACCACACACGAAAATAGACTAAAATGGATGAAGGACCTCAATGTGAGAAAGGAATCCATCAAAATCCTTGAAGAGAACACAGGCAGCAACCTCTTTGACCTCAGCTGCAGCAAGATCTCCCTAGGAACATCACCAAAGACAAGGGAAGCAAGGGCAAAAATGAACTATTGGGATTTCATCAAGGTCAAAACCTTTTGGACAGCAAAGAAAACAGTTAACAAAACCAAAAGACACCTGACAGAATGGGAGAAGATATTTGCAAATTACATATCAGATAAAGGGCTAGTGTCCAAAATCTATAAAGAACTTAGCAAACTCAACACCCAAAGAACAAATAATCCAATCAAGAAATGGGCAGAGGAAATGAACAGACATTTCTGCAAAGAAGTCTTCCAGATGGCCAACAGACACATGAAAAAGTGCTCCACATCACTCGCATCAGGGAAATACAAATCAAAACCACAATGACATATCACCTCACACTAGTTAGAATGGCTAAAATTCACAAGTCAGGAAATGACAGATGCTGGCGAGGATGCGGAGAAAGGGGAACCCTCCTACACTGTTGGTGGGAATGCAAGCTAGTGCAACCACTGTGGAAAACAGCATGGAGGTTCCTCAAAATGTTGAAAATAGAACTACCCTTTGACCCAGCAATAGCACTACTGGGTATTTACCCTAAAGATACAAGCGTAGTGATCCGAAGGGGGCATGTGCACCTGAATGTTTATAGCAGCAATGTATACAATAGCCAAACTATGGAAAGAACCTAGATGTCCATCAACAGATGAATGGATAAAGAAATGTGGTATATATATGCAATGGAATACTATGCAGCCATCTAAAGAAATAAATATTGCCATTTGTGATGGTGTGAATGGAACTAGAGGTTATTATGCTTGGCGAAATAAGTCAAGAGGAGAAAGACAACTATCATATCATCTCCCTGATATGAGGAAGTGGAGATGCAACATGGGGGGTTAAGGGGGTAGGAGAAGAATAAATCAAACAAGATGGGATTGGGAGGGAGACAGACCATCAGTGACTCTTAATCTCACAAAACAAACTGAGGGTTGCTGGGGGGAGGGGGGTTAGGAGAGGGTGGTGGGGTTATGGACATTGGGAAGGGTATATGCTATGGTGAGTGCTGTGAAGTGTGTAAACATGGTGATTCACAGACCTGTACCTCTGGGGATAGAAATATATTATAGTTTATAAAAAATAAAAAAAAAAATTTTTAAAGAAATTCAATGCTAGTTACACATGTAATTTACAGTTTATTTAGAAAGTCGTGGAAATAAAAAGGCTGGTATTAACTTTCAACTGTTCAGTGACAAAACTAAATTTAATAATGAGTTTTATGTCCTCTATTCAAATGAAAAGAATGTATAAGTTGGCAGGGGGAGTACAGTACCTCAGAAGAAATAGAGCACTCATTCTGCAGGTTTTATAGTGTTACGCAATATGAAAACAGGGCATGATTGGCTAGGAGGCAAAGGTTTCCTCACAAGATTTGTAGTAGTTCCAGGGCACCTGGGTGGCTTAGTCAATTAAGCATCTGACTTTGTGGGGTTTTCTTCTGTTTGTTTGTTTGTTTGTTTGTTTTTTGTTTTAAGATTTTATTTGACAGAGAGAGACAGCCCAAGAGGGAACACAAGCAGGGTATTGGGATAGGGAGAAGCAGGCTCCCCACTGAGCAGGGAACCTGATGTGGGGCTCCATCCCAGGACCCTGGGTTCATGACCTGAGCTGAAGACAGATGCTTAGTGACTGAGCTACCCAGGCCCCCTGCATCTGACATTTAAGAAAGCTTTTTTTTCCTATTTGACAGATATATATATAGAGAGAGAGCATGCACAAGCAGAGAGAGTGGGAGAGGAAGAGGAAGAGTCCCTGCTGAGAAAGGAGCCCCATGTGGGACTTGATCCTAGGACCCTGGGATCATGACCTGAACAGAAGGCAGACTTTTAACCAACTGAGCCACCCAGGTGCCCCAACCATCTGGCTCTTGATCTCCGCTTACCCAGGTCTTTATCTCAAGATCCTGAGTTCAAACCCTGTATTAGGCTCCACAGAGTCCACTTTTTAAAAAAAAGATGAGCAGGTCCTATTGTCTAGGATAAGGTAAGCCAGCTACAACTGAGTTGGAGGGTTTATGATTGGTGTATAAACGTTTCCTCAACAGGTGTTTCACAGAAGTGCAGGCTTAGTTTTAAATTTGTGACATTGGGCCACTGAGGCAGCCTCTATTTTGTGGGTCCCAATATACAAATTAACTTTATCAACTGCAAGTTGCCTTTATGCATTACATGGCATGCAGATAAGATAACATGTAAAAATTATGCTTATGTGTGCTAAGTACTGTTTTATGGTTCAGACCTACTCATCTGCAGAATATTAGTAAGCAGGTGTTCATTTTGTGCCCATCTTACAGATGAGGAAATTGTATGAAAGATTACACATAAAGGAAAAACACATAGAGTTGTGGACTGTCCCAGGTCTTTGCAGGGTTATAAACTTTTGCAAGTAGAACTGCATGATAGGCCCCTGCAAAGAGTACTACTGTTCTGCCAAGTGTAAAGGTGTTGGTTTCAACACATTGGTCTGCTGTTTGTTATGAGGAAAGTTTGGGTTGTTTGTTTGTTGTTTTTTTTGTGTATTGTGTAAAAATAGTCAAACCACTCAAACTTTGTATGGAAGGTGCAAAACTTTGGCTCAGCAAAATTAACTCAAAAGCACAGGTGAAAATGATCATGGCAAGAGGTTACAACTTATTGTGCAGGGAAGGTTAATCCTCATGGAATCAAGAGCAGGGCATTTAGAAAATAACAGCAACATTACAGGTCTCTTGGAAATTTCTGTGCCCTCTGTAGTATAATAACAAAATAATAAGTAACTATAATAAAATACATAAATATATATATTTGTATAAATATATGAGTATAATTAAAACATGGCACTGTCCTAAGAATGAGCTCAAAGTATTGCAAACAGCATTGGCACCAGGGCCAGATAAACCTGGGGTTGAAAACTGGCCCCATCCCTACCTTACTACATGGGTGACCTTGAGCAAGTTACATGACCTCTCCTCTGTAAGTTAGAGATAATAGTATCTATCTACTTCATAATCACTTCCTCTAAATGGAGGCTTTCCTAATCCTGCTAATATTTCTAGTTGTGGCTAAATGGTTTTTGTCTGTCTCTAGAGTCCACTGTAAGAACAGGGGGGTTATTTCACTTTCACAGTGAAATAAAGTGATGTGTTACACAGATTTGAGATTTGAGCTCATAGGAAAAAGCAAGACAGAACAATGTTTATGTGCTATAATATAAAAAATGATTGTTCTCACAATGAAAAAAAGGAATTTGAACCCTAAGATTAATGGAATTGTTACAGATGAGCTCCTTCACATACACAATCAAAAGGCATTCTTTGGTATCCTGCGTCTTCTTTGGCCACTCATGCCCAGTGGATCCATTTGTAGCCTCTTCGTGTCTCTCCTTTGCATGCTCATGATACTTACAAAAGACTGCTAATTCTTTTTTCTTTTAAGTTTTATTTATTTATTTGACAGACAGAGATCACAAGCAGGCAGAGAGGCAGGCAGAGAGAGAGGAGAAAGCAGGCTCCCTCAGAGCAGAGAGCCCGATTTGGGGCTCGATCCCAGGACTCTGGGATCATGACCTGAGCTGAAGACAGAGGCTTTAACACACTGAGCCACCCAGGCATCCTGAAAAGACTGCTAATTCTTTTTTTTTTTTAAAGATTTTATTCATCCATTTGACAGAGATCACAAGTAGGCAGAGAGGTAGGCAGAGAGAGAGAGAGAGAGAGGAGGAAGCAGGCTCTCCGCTGAGCAGAGAGCCCAATGTGGGACTCAATCCCAGGACCCTGAGATCATGACCCGAGCCAAAGGCAGAGGCTTAACCCACTGAGCCACCCAGGTGCCCAAGACTGCTAATTCTTGATGTTAATACATTTCATGCAATTTTTCTGTTTCTGTGTCTACTAGACTGTGATGCTGACACATACTAATCCAGAATCCAGAATCAAGAATACTTCCTAAAGAAAACTGTGAAAACTAACCCTATACCAGGAAAATATTGAAATTGAATTTCAGAATACAGATGAAAAAAAAAAGGCTCTGACCCATGTCATTAAATCTCCTTTACACAACACCAGCTATATATTGTACACTAAGACATGTATCCAAATTAACCCTGAAAACACCTCAGGCCAAACATATGGAAATTCATTCACATTTTCAATATGAAGAATTTCCCTTACAATTTTTGAATTGGCCAATTTTATTTTTAAGGTATTGTTCCTGAGGACATACAATTAAAAATGTTGAGTTGAGACTTAACTACAAGAATAAAGAATCATGGGGATAAAGCCATGAGTTCTGTGCTTTGCTTTCTCCTCCTCTGGAATTCCGCTGCGATCCTTGGTATTGAACCTGCACTCCTTGGCAGGTGAACTTGGTCCTGGCTGGATTTTGTGTTGATCTTCTGGGGGAGGGGCCTGTTGTAGTGGTTCTCAAGTGTCTTTGCTCCAGGTGGAATTGCACCCACCCTTACCAGGGGCCGGACTGAGCAATCAGCTCGGGTTTGCTCTCAGGAACCTCTGTTCCCTGAATGCCCTCCACAGGGGTCCAGAGGACGGGAATGAAAACGGCAGCCTCCCAGTCTCCGGCCTGGAGGAGTGGAGAGCTCGGGGCCCCACTCCTCAGTGCGCCCTCAAGAATAGCGCCCAATTACTCCCATCTCCCTGGCCTCAGGCCACGCCCCGCCCCGAGGTCAAGGTAGCCCCCAGCTGAGAGCTCACTCCTTGACTCTGTCTCTGTAGCCGGCTTCCCCGTTCTAAAACCTGCAAGCTCAGCGACACTCAGACACCCCCGATCCTTCTATGACCCCGTGGGACCTGAGGTCACGCTGACCCCGCATGGGCTTCACCCCGGTTTAGCTTCTGGAATGATGTCCCTCAGCGGAACAGACTTGTATGTATGTATGTATGTATGTATGTATGTATTTATTTTCTGCATAACAGTATTCATTATTCTTGCACCACACCCAGTGCTCCATGCAATCCGTGGCCTCTATAATACCCACCACCTGGTACCCGACCTCCCAACTGCCGCTGCCTCAAAACCCTTAGATTGTTTTTCAGAGTCCATAGTCTCTCATGTTTCACCTACCCTTCCAATTTCCCCCAACTCCCTTCTCCTCTCTAATGCCCCATGACCTTCATGCTATTTGTTATGCTCCACAAACAAGTGAAACCATATGATAATTGACTCTCTCTGCTTGACTTAACTCACTCAGCATAAGCTCTTCCAGTCCCGTCCATGTTGCTACAAAAGTTGGGTATTCGTCCTTTCTGATGGAGGCATAATACTCCATAGTGTATATGGACCACATCTTCCTTATCCATTTGTCTGTTGAAGGGCATCTTGGTTCTTTCCACAGTTTGGCGACCGTGGCCATTGCTGCTATAAACATTGGGGGTACAGATGGCCCTTCTTTTCACTACATCTGTATCTTTGGGGTAAATACCCAGGAGTGCAATGGCAGGGTCATAGGGAAGTTCTATTTTTAATTTCTTGAGGAATCTCCACACTGTTCTCCAAAGAGGCTGCACCAACTTGCATTCCCACCAACAGTGTAAGAGGGTTTCCCTTTCTCCGCATCCTTGCCAGCATCAGTCATTTCCTGACTTGTTGATTTTAGCCATTCTGACTGGTGTGAGGTGATATCTCATTGTGGCTTTTATTTGTATTTCCCTGATGCCGAGTGATATGGAGCACTTTTTCATGTGTCTGTTGGCCATCTGGATGTCTTCTTTGCAGAAATGTCTGTTCATTTCCTCTGCCCATTTCTTGATTGGATTATTTGATCTTTGGGTGTTGAGTTTGCTAAGTTCTTTATAGATTTTGGACACTAGTCCTTTATCTGATATGTCGTTTGCAAATATCTTCTCCCATTCTGTCAGTTGTCTTTTGATTTTGTTAACTGTTTCCTTTGTTGTGAAAAAGCTTTTGATCTTGATGAAATCCCAATAGTTCATCTTTGCCCTTGCTTCCCTTGCCTTTGGCGATGTTCCTAGGAAGATGTTGCTGCGGCTGAGGTCGAAGAGGTTGCTGCCTGTGTTCTCTTCAAGGATTTTGATGGATTCTTTTCGCACATTGTGGTCCTTCATCCATTTTGAGTCTATTTTCGTGTGTGGTGTAAGGAAATGGTCCAATTTCATTTATCTGCATGTGGCTGTCCAATTTTCCCAGCACCATTTATTGAAGAGGCTGTCTTTTTTCCATTGGACATTCTTTCCTGCTTTGTCGAAGATTAGTTGACTGTAGAGTTGAGGGTCTATTTCTGGGCTCTCTATTCTGTTCCATTGATCTATGTGTCTGTTTTTGTGCCAGTACCATGCTGTCTTGATGATGACAGCTTTGTAATAGAGCTTGAAGTCCGGAATTGTGATGCCACCAACGTTGGCTTTCTTTTTCAATATCCCTTTGGCTATTCGAGGTCTTTTCTGGTTCCATATAAATTTTAGAATTAGTTGTTCCATTTCTTTGAAAAAGATGGATGGTACTTTGATAGGAATTGCATTAAATGTGTAGATTGCTTTAGGTAGCATAGACATTTTCACAATATTTATTCTTCCAATCCAGGAGCATGGAACATTTATCCAATTCTTTGTGTCTTCCTCAATTTCTTTCATGAGTACTTTATAGTTTACTGAGTATAGATTCTGTGCCTCTTTGGTTAGGTTTATTCCTAGGTATCTTATGGTTTTGGGTGCAATTGTCAATGGGATTGACTCCTTAATTTCTATTTCTTGTCTTGTTGTTGGTGTAGAGAAATGCAACTGATTTCTGTGTATTGATTTTATATCCTGACACTTTACTGAATTCCTGTATAAGTTCTAGCAGTTTTGGAGAGGAGTCTTTTGGGATTTCCACATATAGTATCATAACATCTGCGAAGAGTGATAATTTGACTTCTTCTTTGCTGATTTGGATGCCTTTAATTTCCTTTTGTTGTCTGATTGCTGAGGCTAGGACCTCTAGTACTATGTTGAATAGCAGTGGTGATAATGGACATCCCTGCCATGTTCCTGACCTTAGCGGAAAAGCTTTCAGTTTTTCTCCATTGAGAACGATATTTGCGGTGGGTTTTTCATAGATGGCTTTGATGATATTGAGGTATGTGCCCTCTATCCCTACACTTTGAAGAGTTTTGATCAGGAAGGGATGCTGTACTTTGTCAAATGTTTTTTCAGCATCTATTGAGAGTATCATATGGTTCTTGTCCTTTCTTTTATTGATGTGTTGTATCACATTGACTGATTTGCGGATGTTGAACCAACCTTGAAGCCCTGGAATAAATCCCACTTGGTCGTGGTGAATAATCCTTTTAATGTACTGTTGAATCCTATTGGCTAGTATTTTGTTGAGTATTTTTGCATCTGTGTTCCTCAAGGATATTGGTCTATAGCTCTCTTTTTGGATGGGATCCTTGTCTGGTTTTGCGATCAAGGTGATGCTGCCCTCATAGAATGAGTTTGGAAGTTTTCCTTCCATTTCTATTTTTTGGAACAGTTTCAGGAGAATAGGAATTAGTTCTTCTTTAAAAGTTTGGTAGAATTCCCCCGGGAAGCCGTCTGGCCCTGGGCTTTTGTTTGTTTGGAGATTTTTAATGACTGTTTCAATCTCCTTACTGGTTATGGGTCTGTTCAGGCTTTCTATTTCTTCCTGGTTCAGTTGTGGTAGTTTATATGTTTCTAGGAATGCATCCATTTCTTCCAGATTCTCAAATGTATTGGCGTAGAGTTGCTCATAGTATGTTCTTATAATAGTTTGTATTTCTTTGTGTTAGTTGTGATCTCTCCTCTTTCATTCATGATTTCTTTTATTTGGGTCCTTTCTCTTTTCTTTTTGGTAAGTCTGGCCAGGGGTTTATCAATTTTATTAATTCTTTCAAAGAACCAGCTCCTAGTTTCATCAATTTGTTCTTTTTTTTTTTTTTTTTTGGTTTCTATTTCATTGATTTCTGCTCTGATCTTTATGATTTCTCTTCTCCTGCTGGGCTTAGGGTTTCTTTCTTGTTCTTTCTCCAGCTCCTTTACGTGTAGCGTTAGGTTGTGTACCTGAGACCTTTCTTGTTTCTTGAGAAAGGCTTGGACCGCTATATATATTCCTCTCAGGACTGCCTTTGTTGTGTCCCACAGATTTTGAACCATTGTATTTTCATTATCATTTGTTTCCATGATTTTTTTCAATTCTTCTTTAATTTCCCGGTTGACCCATTCATTCTTTAGAAGGATTGTGTTTAGTCTCCATGTATTTGGGTTCTTTTCAAACTTCCTTTTGTGGTTGAGTTCTAGCTTTAGAGCATTGTGGTCTGAAAATATGCAGGGAATGATCCCAATCTTTTGATACCTGTTGAGTCCTGATTTAGGACCGAGGATGTGATCTATTCTGGAGAATGTTCCATGTGCACTAGAGTAGAATGTGTATTCTGTTGCTTTGGGATGAAATGTTCTGAATATATCTGTGATGTCCATCTGGTCCAGTGTGTCGTTTAAGGCCTTTATTTCCTTGTTGATCTTTTGCTTGGATGACCTGTCCATTTCAGTGAGGGGAGTGTTAAAGTCCCCTACTATTATTGTATTATTGTTGATGTGTTTCTTTGATTTTGTTATTAATTGGTTTATATAGTTGGCTGCTCCCACGTTGGGGGCATAGATATTTAAAATGGTTAAATCTTCTTGTTGGACAGACCCTTTGAGTATGATATAGTGTCCTTCCTCATCTCTTATTATAGTCTTTGGCTTAAAATCTAATTGATCTGATATAAGGATTGCCACTCCTGCTTTCTTCTGATGTCCATTAGCATGGTAAATTCTTTTCCACCCCCTCACTTTAAATCTGGAGGTGTCTTCGGGCTTAAAATGAGTTTCTTGGAGGCAACATATAGATAGGTTTTGTTTTCTTATCCATTCTGATACCCTGTGTCTTTCAACAGGGGCATTTAGCCCATTAACATTCAGGGTAACTATTGAGAGATATGAATTTAGTGCCATTGTATTGCCTGTAAGGTGACTGTTACTGTATATGGTCTCTGTTCCTTTCTGATCTACCACTTGTAGGCTCTCTCTTTGCTTAGAGGACCCCTTTCAAGATTTCCTGTAGAGCTTGTTTGGTGTTTGCAAATTCTTTCAGTGTTTGTTTGTCCTGGAAGGTTTTAATCTCTCCTTCTATTTTCAATGATAGCCTAGCTGGATATAGTATTCTTGGCTGCATGTTTTTCTCGTTTAGTGCTCTGAAAATATCATGCCAGCTCTTTCTGGCCTGCCAGGTCTCTGTGGATAAGTCAGCTGCCAATCTAATATTTTTACCATTGTATGTTACAGACTTCTTTTCCCGGGCTGCTTTCAGGATTTTCTCTTTGTCACTGAGACTTGTAAATTTTACTATTAGGTGACGGGGTGTGGGCCTATTCTTATTGATTTTGAGGGGCGTTCTCTGAATCTCCTGAATTTTGATGCTCGTTCCCTTTGCCATATTGGGGAGATTCTTCCCAATAATTCTCTCCAGTATACCTTCTGCTTCCCTCTCTCTTTCTTCTTCTTCTGGAATCCCAATTATTCTAATGTTGTTTTGTCTTTTGGTGTCACTTATCTCTCGAATTCTCCCCTCATGGTCCAGTAGCTGTTTGTCCCTCTTTTGCTCAGCTTCTTTATTCTCTGTCATTTGGTCTTCTATATCACTAATTCTTTCTTCTGCCTCATTTATCCTAGCAGTGAGAGCCTCCATTTTTGATTGCACCTCATTAATAGCTTTTTTTATTTCAACTTGGTTAGATTTTAGTTCTTTTATTTCTCCAGAAAGGGCTTTTATATCTCCCGAGAGGTTTTCTCTAATATCTTCCATGCCTTTTTCGAGCCCGGCTAGAACCTTGAGAATTGTTATTCTGAACTCTAGATCTGACATATTACCAATGTCTGTATTGATTAGGTCCCTAGCCTTCGGGACTGCCTCTTGTGCTTTTTTTTGTGGTGAATTTTTCCGTCTTGTCATTTTGTCCAGATAAGAGTATATGAAGGAGGAAGTAAAATACTAAAAGGGTGGCAACAACCCCAGGAAAATATGCTTTAACCAAATCAGAAGAGATCCTAAATCGTGAGGGGGGAGGAAGGGGATAAAATGAGGTTCAAAAAGGAAGAAAGCAAAAAATAAAAAAAAAAAAAAGAAAAAGAAAAAAAAATAATTAAAAAAAAGGAAAACAAATAAAGAAAAATATAAAAAAGAAAAAATATATATATTAGATAAACTAGTTAATAAACGCTAAAAAAGAAAAGGGTAAAAGTAAAAAAAAAATTTTACCAGAAGGCGAGAAAAAAAAATAAAAAAGAAAAAAATTAAATTAACTGCAAGACTCAACCAAAAAAAAAATCACAGGGATAAAGCCTTGAGTTCCGTTCTTTGCTTTCTCCTCCTCTGGAATTCCGCTGCGATCCTTGGTTTTGAAACCGCACTCCTTGGTAGGTGAACTTCGTCTTGGATGGATTTCTTGTTGATCTTCTGGGGGAGGGTCCTGGTGTAGTGATTCTCAAGTGTCTTTGCCCCAGGCGGAGTTGCACCGCCCTTACCAGGGACCGGGCTGAGTAATCCGCTCGGGTTTGCTTTCAGGAGCTTTTTTTCCCTGAGCGCTTTCTGTAGGCTTCCGGAGGACGGGAATACAAATGGCGGCCTCCTGGTCTCCGGCCCGGAGGAGCCGAGAGCCCGGGGCCCCACTCCTCAGTGCGCCCTCAGAGAACAGCGCCCAGTTACTGCCGTCTGCCTGACCTCCGGCCGCGGTCCGAGCTCACCGAGCCTGTGGCTGGTTCAAGGTAACGCCGAGATATGAGATTACTGTCGGCTCTGTCTCTGTAGCCGGTTTTCCCGTTCCAATACCCGCAAGCTCTGCGACACTCAGACACCCCCAATCCTTCTATGACCCTGCGGGACCTGAGGCCACGCTGGCCCCACGTGGGCTTTGCCCCGGTGTAGCCTCTGGAGTGATGTCCCTCAGTGGAACAGACTTTTAAAAGTCCTGATTTTGTGCTCCGTTGTTCCGCCGCTTGCCGGCAGCCGGCCCCTCCCCCCGGGGTCTATCTGCCCGTCGCTTTGGATTCACGTCTCCGCCAGTCCTACCTTTCATAAAGTGGTTGTTTTTCTGTTTCCAGAATTGCTGTTCTTCTTCTCTTCGATCTGCCGATGGATTTGCAGGTGTTTGCAATCTTTAGATAAGCTATCTAGCTGATCTCCTGCTAGCTGCAGTAGTCTCAGCCTGCTACTTCTCCGCCATCTTGACTCCTCCCCCCATATTTTTCCTGCTTTGTCAAAGATTATTTGCCCATAGAGTTGAGGGTCCATATCTGGGATCTCTACTCTGTTCCACTGGTCTATGTGTCTGTTTTTATGCCAGTACCATGCTGTCTTGGTGATCACAGCTTTGTAGTAAAGCTAGAAATCAGATAACGTGATGCCCCCCGTTTTATTTTTGTTTTTCAACATTTCCTTAGCGATTCTGGGTCTCTTCTGATTCCATACAAATTTTTGGATTATTTGCTCCAGCTCTTTGAAGAATACCGGTGGAATTTTGATCGGAATGGCATTAAAAGTATAGATTGCTCTAGGCAGTAGAGACATTTTAACAATGTTTATTCTTCGGATCCAAGAGCATGGAATGGTCTTCCATCTTTTTGTGTCTTCTTCAATTTCTTTCATGAGTGTTCTGTAGTTCCTCGAGTACAGATCCTTTACCTCTTTGGTTAGGTTTATTCCCAGGTATCTTATCGTTCTTGGTGCTATAGTAAATGGAATCGATTCTCTAATTTCCCTTTCTGTATTTTCATTGTCAGTGTATAAGAAAGCCACTGATTTCTGTACATTGACTTTGTATCCTGCCACGTTGCTGAATTGCTGTATGGGTTCTATAGTTTGGGGGTGGAGTCTTTTGGTTTTCCATATAAAGAATCATGTCATCTGCGAAGAGAGAGAGTTTGACTTCTTCATTGCCAATTTGGATACCTTTTATTTCTCTTTGTTGTCTGATTGCTGTTGCTAGGACTTCTAATACTATGTTGAATAAGAGTGGTGAGAGTGGGCATCCTTGTCGTGTTCCTGATCTCAACGGGAAGGCTGCAAGCTTTTTCCCATTGAGGATGATATTTACTGTGGGTCTTTCGTAGATAGATTTGATGAAGTTCAGGAATGTTCCCTCTATCCCTATACTTTGAAGCGTTTTAATCAGGAATGGATGCTGGATTTTGTCAAATGCTTGTTTTCTGCATCGATTGAGAGGACCATGTGGTTCTTCTCTCTTCTCATATTAATTTGTTGTATCACATTGATTGATTTGAGAATGTTGAACCATCCTTGTAGCCCAGGGATGAATCCCACCTGGTCATGGTGGATAATCTTTTTAATGTGAAGTTGGATCCTGTTTGCTAGGATCTTGTTGAGAATCTTAGCATCCATACTCATCAGTGATATTGGTCTGAAATTCTCCTTTTGGGTAGGGTCTTTGCCTGGTTTGGGGATCAGGGTAATGCTGGCTTCCTAGAAAGAGTCTGGAAGTTTTCCTTCTGCTTCAATGTTTTGAAACAGCTTCAGGAGAATAGGTGTTATTTCTTCTTTGAAAGTTTGGTAGAAATTCTCCGGGGAATCCGTCAGGTCCTGGGCTCTGTTTTTTTGGGAGGTTTTTGATCACTGCTTCAATATCATTACTAGATATTGGTCTATTCATGTTGTCAATTTCTTCCTGGTTCAATTTTGGGAGTTTATAGTTTTCCAGGAATGCATCCATTTCTTCTAGGTTGCTTAGCTTATTGGCATATAACTGTTGATAACTTCTGATGATTGTTTCTACTTCCTTGGTGTTAGTTGTGATCTCTACCTTTTCATTCATAATTTTATGAATTTGGGCTTTCTCTCTTTTCTTTTGGATTAGTGTGGCCAATGGTTAATCGATCTTATTGATTCTTTCAAAAAACCAGCTTCTAGTTTCATTGATACGTTCTACTGTATCTCTGGTTTCTACCTCATTGATCTCAGCTCTAATCTTGATTGTTTCCCTTCTTATGTGTGGAGCTGGTTTGATTTGTTGTTGATTCTCCAGTTCTTTAAGGTGTACAGACAGCTGCTGTGTTCTGGATTTTTCAACTTTTTTGAGGGAGGCTTGGATGGCTATGTATTTCCCCCTTAGGACCGCCCTTGCTGTATCCCATAGGTTTTGGACCAAAGTGTCTTCATTCTCATTGGTTTCCATGAATTGTTTCAGTTCTTCTTTGATCTCCTGGTTGATCCAAGCATTCTTAAGAAAAGTGGTTTTTAGCTTCCAGGTGTTTGAGTTCCTTCGGAACTTTTCCTTGTGATTGAGCTCCAGTTTCCAAGCATTGTGATCTGAGAATATGCAGGGAATAATCTCAGTCTTTTGGTATCGGTTGAATCCTGATTTGTGACCCAGTATGTGGTCTATTCTGGAGAAGGTTTCATGTGCACTTGAGAAGAATGAGTATTCTGTTGTTTTAGGGTGGAATGTTCTGTATATATCTATGAGGTCCATCTGGTCCAATGTGTCATTCAATGCTCTTGTTTCTTTATTGATTTTCAGCTTTGATGATCTGTCATTTTCTGAGAGAGGCGTGTTAAGATCTCCTACTATTAATGTATTCATATCAAAATGACTATCTTGATTAACAGTTTTCTTATGTAATTGGCTGCTCCCATATTGGGGGCATAGATATTTACAATTGTTAGATCATCTTGGTAGATAGTCCTTTTAAGAATGATGTCAGTATCCTTCTGTATCTCTGACTACAGCCTTTAGTTTAAAATCTAATTTATCTGATCTAATTTATCTAATCTAATCGCTACCCCAGCCTTCTTTTGAGGCCCATTGGCATGAAAGATGCTTCTCCATCCCTTCACTTTCAGTCTGGGTGTATCTTTAGGTTCAAAATGGGTCTCTTGTAGACAACATATGGATGGGTCCTGTCGTTTTATCCAATCTGCAACCCTGGGCCATTTTATGGGCGCATTTAGGCCATTCACATTGAGAGTGATTATTGATAGATATGTTTTATTGACATCGTGTTACCTTCGAAGTCTTCTTTCTGTAGATTGTCTCTTTATTTCTGTTCAATGCTATTCTTAGTATTTCTCCTCTTTTATAGAAGCCCCCTTAATATTTCCTGCAGTGTCAGCTTGGTGATTGTGTAGTCTTTTAAGCCTTGCCGGTCTTGGAAAACTCTTTATCTCTCCATCCATTTTGAATGTCAGTCTTGCTGGATAAAGTATTTTTGGATGCATGTTCTTCTCATTTAATGCCCTGAATATATCTTGCCAGCCTTTCTGGCTTGCCAGGTCTCTGTGGACAGGTCTGATGTTATTCTGATGGGCTTTCCTCTGTAGGTAAGGAGCCTCTTTGTCCTAGAGGCTTTCAAGAGATTATACCTACAATTATGATTCCTCGATTTAACTATCAGGTGCCTTGACTTTTTTTGGAATGTAGAAACTTGGGTGGAGACCTTTCGGCCTCTAGTACATGAACGCTGGTTCCCATTCGCAAGATTGGGAAAATTTTCGTGAAGAACTTGTTCCACTATATCTTCTAGACTTCTTTCTTTCTCCTCCCCTTCAGGGACTCCAATAATACTGAGGTTGGAACGTTTCATGGCATCATTTATTTCCCTGATTCTGTTTTCGTGGTTTCTAAGCTGTTTGTTCCAGGTTTCCTCCTGATCCTTTCTCTCTATCTGTTTGTCTTCCAGATCACTAATTCTATCTTCTGTCTCAGTTACCCTAGCTGTGAGAGAATTTAGATTAGATTGGAATTCATTGAGAGCATTGTGAACCTCCGCCCTGGTAGCTTTTAACTCCACCCTAACATTTTGAACATCCCCTCTGGCTGCTTTCAGCTCGGCCCTCATCAATTCCGTTTAGTCATCCATGGCTTTCTCCAACCTAGCTATTGCCTGGATAATTGTTAGCCTGAATTCTCTTTCTGACATATTGTCTATGTTGATAGCCGTTAGCTCTGTTGCTGAAGGTCCATCCTCTGTATTTTTCTCCTGTTGGGCATTTCTCCTCCTAGTCATTTTGGTGAGAGATGACTGAACAGATGTAGCTGGATGTATCGGCCGTGGTGCAGTCCAGGTGAACACTGGAACATTTCTGAGTAATCAGGATTCCCCACCCATATGAGAGACAAAAGAAAAGAAAAAGAAAAAAAAAAAGAAAGAGGTGGGGGGAGACAGGAAAGAAAGGGAAGATGAAAGAGAAGATTCAGCCCAAATGTGCCCCTAGGTAAGATTTATGAAGTATACACACAAAAACAGACACACACAAAGACTGATAAAAGTATATGACAAGAGAAAAAAAAATATATGCAAATAAAGGAAGAACCTCGTCAAAAAGAACCCCAAGTGTAAGATTTATATACTATCAGGACAAACAGAAAAACACAGAAACAATGGTTGAAGAAAAACATGGGAGAGTGGTTATAAATTCTCAGTATGGGCAAGGAAGGTTGCTTCGATTCTTCCTGGATGTATCTTGATATTTTTGTTAAAGGACTCAACTTTCCTAAGATAAAGGGGGATTAAAAATTGGTTTACCTATAGGGGTAGTATTGATTGGGGAAAGGGGATTACTTTGAAGTTTAACTCTATATGAATATTAGAAAATAAAAATAAAAAGGAATAAATTAGACTAAACTAAACTAAAATTAAAAAAAAAATTAAAAAATAGAAATCCAGAAGAAAAATACAGGTGTATGTATCAAAAAGTTCAGGTTAGAAGGTTATTATGGAATTTGATGTACTGGACATCTCACTGTGATGGTAAATAGGTTAAAAAATTATCTATATATTAAAAAAAAATGAGCCAGAATAGTGGGAACGAGTTAAAAAATAAAAGTTGTCCTATGAAGAAGTAGTGGTGGTTCTTCTCTTGTAGTCTTTTTTTTTTTTCCTTTCTTCGTTGGTTTTCTGGGGGAAGGGCCTGCCACGTGTGTTTTCAGTGAATGATGTTCCCTGAGTTAAGTCGCCCCGTCCCCCTTAAGGGGCTGGGCCCTGAGGAAACTGGTTTTTTTCAGGCTTTTGTTCGCTGGCGGTTTTTATGTTTGTTCACTTTTTTTCCCCTCTCACCTTGACCGCTTTTGATGGTTTTTTGTAGTTTTAGAGGAAAACAAATTGCATCCTGACCTCCCTCTCAGAGAGAAGCCTCAGTCTGGCTGCAGAGCCCAAATAAGTTCCCCCTTGGTCGCTGGCAGAGCAGGTTAGAGTCACGGTCCCTGGGGACGCAGGATCTTGTGCTTGTACCCAAAACCAGGGCAGCAGCGGCTGTCTGGGCAGCTCCAGACCACCAGAGAGGTTCCAAGCAGCCACTGCACACTGAGATTTTCCCGCTGGCCCGGGCTGGGAGTGCCTGGTCTTTCTGGGTCTAAGAGCGCCCAGCTTGCGCGCACCTCTTTCAGGGGAGGCTGTGGGTCGCGCACGCTTTTCAGGCTCTGAGAGAGAATGGGGCGCAGGTCCAAAAAGCACCAGGCTGGGCCTTCGCGCACCTCTTTCAGGGGAGAGTTTGGGGCTCTGGTCTTAGGCTCTGAAACAATGGCACGGGTCACAGAGCGCTGGCCGGGCCTTTGTGTACCTCTTTCAGGGGAGAATGAGGGGCACGCGCATCTCAGGCTGTATAGCAGGGCTTGCGTGTTCTGTCCTCTGGCGAGGCTTCCAGCCCCTCACAGGAGCCGGACCCCACGCGTTCTCGGGTGCGCTGGCGGCTTAGGGACCAAGACCTGGTTTCTCTGCCGCACTCTCTCTGGCTCAGCGCCAGGGGAGGCTGTCCTGGGACTGGGGACTTAAGCCCCTGTCCCTAGCTGCCTGGATTCCCACAATCCCCCCCCCCCCCCCCCCCCGCGATCCTTTGATCTTTTGGAGTGCTTTCAACCAGTCTCCAAGTTAATGCTGGTCCCCAGACACAGGGCACTCCCGCTCGTATTAGGGGTATTACTTTCCAACCGGTCACCTCTGGTGGCTCCCTCCCCCATTTGTTTATCTTCCGATATCAGTCCGCCTTTCCCACTCCGCTTTACCTAACCACTGGCGTCTTCTGCCCCTGTAGAGATCCAGACATGTATAATTCTGATCTCAGGCTGATTTCATGGGTGATCTTTGGTTGATAATCCACACACTTTAGGGTACAGGTTGAAAAGGCGCCTCCTCCTACTTCCCCGCCCTCTTGTCCCCGGAACAGACTTTTTGAAAGTCCTGATTTAGTGCTGCGTTGCTCCGCTGCTTGCTGGGAGCCGGCCCCTCCCCCCGCGGTCTATCTTCCCGTCGCTTTGGATTCACTTCTCCATCAGTCCCACCTTTCAGAAAGTGGTTGGTTTTTTGTTTCTAGATTTGCTGTTCTTCTTCTCTTCGATCTCCCATTGGATTTGTAGGTTTGCAATCTTTAGATAAGCTATCTAGCTGATCTCCCGCTGCCCAATGCAGTCTCAGCCTGCTCCTTCTCCGCCATCTTTTGTCGGGAGCCAGTACAGGAGGCCTACTCTAAGAGCTGTAAGGGACTGAATATGATTGGCGGTTCATTTAGGTCCACTCACGCGGGAGGTGCATGAGCACTGCGGTGATTGGCTAGGCGGGCTAAGCTGCCGGTGTATATATGCTTGAATGTACTTGTAGAGGGGCCGGCCGGCTGGGAGCCAGGCCTCGCTGGGCCGCCTGGGCCGGAGGGGGCCGGAGGGGGCCGCAGCCCGGACCATGGCGGCGGGCGCCGAGGGGCGGCGCGCGGCTGGTGGCGGTGGCGGTGGCGGCAGCGGCGGCACCCGAGCGGGACGGCGGGAGCTGCGTGCTGTGCTGCGCCAGAGGGGGAAGAAGATAAAAAGAAGCCATTAAAGAAGTTTGCCTCCACGCGTGTCTCCGTGTCGTTTCTTGCTGGCGAGAGCGACAATCTTTACTCCTCCCTCTAGCATTTTTATTTCTAATGAACAGTACTCAGGACTGAAGTTTGAGATGCCTGTGAGACACCTCAAGTGAATTCAACAGACAGTTGGATATATGTGGCTGGTGCACAAGGATGGTAACCGATAGAGACATTTGGGATTCACAAGCTTAAGGTTATATTTGAAGTTATGAGGCTATATAGGATTCCCTACCAAGTGAAATGTGTACCCAAAAATGACCCCAAAACTTACCTTCTGCAACAGACCTTGTGGGAAATATGGGAAAGAAAGGAAAGAGGGTTCCTTTTACTGTTTTGGTTTATATGTAATTTTCACTCCATTTGCTTTATGTGGTTTCCTATCATGCTTCCAAAACTTAACATTTTGAAAGCAGCTGAGTTGAGTCCCATCGCAGTAGTCATAGGGTCAAGGTGAAAAAAACAGAATATAGAAGATAAGACCACATCATCAGTTACTCCGGGAACCAGATATATATCCAGTTCATACGGTGGTATATGTCCATCTAGTTCTCTCCAAGTATGTCTACACACACACACACACACACATTCAACTTCAAATGCCTACTCACAAACTAGGTAACATTTCTTATAATGGGATAATTCATTAATACAGTGTTCACCCAACACTGGACCATTCCTGTATCAGTTACAAACTCAAAATCACCAAGTCCACCCCCACTCCCCAACTCACCTTCAGGAGCCACTGTTCCTAACAAAGAATTTCTTCCTCTAGAAGGGAAGAACTGCGCCCCCTTCCTGATCATGGGTCTTGATTCTAGCAATGCCTTCTATCCTCCTCCCATATACTTGACCATGCACTGCCTCTTTCCTGACACAGGATAGATATCGCCACTACCTGTCCATTTCTCTAGCCAACTTGGGTTAAAGGTGCCACCTATTCTGTTTTTTTTTTTTTAAGTCTTCATTCAAATTCTAGTTAACATACAGTGTTAATACTAGTTGCAGGTAGACAATTTAGTGATTCAACAATTACATACAACACCCAGAGCTCATCACAAAACTGTAATCCTTAATCCCCATCAAGGTGCTCCCTAGTCTTACCCCAGTACCCAGTACTAATACTTACACTATAAGCATATATAGTAACTAGTGAAAACTTCTTGGACATACCTCCACTTCAAATTTTGGCAAAATGACTCAAAGAATATTTTACCTCACTTATCTTCCAAAATGAAAGCTATTATACTGATAGCCGTTTTCTATTTCTCCAACTGTAAAACCTTCGTACCTCAATCAAAACCCACAGTACATTAAAAAATGAAACACAATAAAGGCAACATTTTAATTTTATTCATCAAAAATTCATTGTGTAAGTGGCAACCTGGAACGGGAGAACCTCAATTCAGGGCAAAGGCAGTCTGGCCCTTTTGAGGGAGAAGGGGCCCTGGAATCAAGGGCCAGGAGCAGGTAAGTGCTGGGAGGAAGAGTCTTGGGGAGAGGAAGTTTCAAAACTCGGGACATTGGTTGTTGGCTCACAAAACTTGGAAACCTCACAGGTAACTGCAGGGCAGGCAGCCCATTTAGGACAGTGGGGAGATGCGGGTTCCTTTTTTGGGTCTTATGAGGATGCTCATGGAGGGTCACAGCATAGGAGGTGTAGGTGGGTAAGGTGTGCTGCCTATTTCAGCCCGCTCTCCTGGAGAGACAGGGCTCAGGGCATCAAGTGCTGGCAGCAAGGTGCGCCTAATGGTAGCAGGGCTAGGGGTGGAGCTGGAACCCAGGCCACAAAAAAACACACAGGAGGAGGAAGAGGAGGTCAGGACAGAACAACACCCCACGGGGGAGTGACAGGGGCTCAGGCCCAGAGACCCAGGGGAGGAGGAGGAGAAGCTCTCACTGTATCGTCTAGGGAAGAGAGAAGAGAACGCGCCAAGAGAGGATGGTGAGGAGGAACTCGCGTGGATGGCAGGACCAGGCTGGGAGGCAAAGCACAGGACCTCAGGATCTGGTGAATTTGAGCTGCTGCGGAAGACCAGCCTTCTTAAGGCAAACCCAGGGGGAGAAAGGCTCTGGGCGGCTAGCCCAGGCGGAGAAGGGAGGCTGTGAACTGCTGATCTTTGCTGGGTAACATGGCTCCGGAGGGCAGGCCCCAGTGTGGAGGCGTGGCTCCGGAGAACAGGGCCTGGACTGGCTGTGAGGCTGCTGCAGAGAGTAGGGCCCGGAGGGGAGGTGTGGATTTCGAGGGCAAGGCTTGGCCTGGTAGCTCTGTTGTGGAGAATAGGACCTCGACAGGATGCACCGCTGCAGCGAAGAGGAGCCGGATGGGATGTAGGACTGCTGAGAGCCAGACCTGCGGGGCAGCAGAGGGCCTCGCCAGGCCTGGTTGTGGGGCTCTGAAGAGCAGGACCTGGTGGGGTGACACACCAGCAATGACGGCGGCGGCCAGCAGGGCCTTGTGCAGAGGCGTTGCTGTGAAGAGCCTGGCCGGACCCGCGCGCAGGGCTACGGAGGGCCGGGCCCGACGCGGACGCATGGCTATGGAGAGCAGGGCCTGGCGGAGCGGTGTAGCTTCCATGGCCAACGCCTGGCCTGGCTGCTTGCCCGCCAAGAGGAGGGCGTGGCGGGGTGGTGTAGGTAGAAGGGGCAGGGCCTGGCGGAGTGGCGCAGCCTCGCGGGGCAGGGCCTGGCTTGGGCGGGCGGCGACGGCGGCGGCGGCGGCAGCGGTGGAGATCAGTGCCTGGCTGGCGTGCGCGGCGGCGGCGACAAACAGGTTCTGGCTCAGGTGCATGGCGGCAATGGCGGCGAGCAGGGCCTGGCTCAGATTCACTGCTGAGATGATCAATGCCTAGCGGGGTGGCGCAGCCACTGAGGGCAGGGCCTGGCCTGGCTGCTTGACTGCGGAGAGCTGGGCCTGGTGCTCCGGCCTGACTTCGGAGGCCAGGGCCTGGCTGGGCTGCCTGACCCCACGGAGAAGCCCGAGAACGGCGACGGCCGCTGGGCTGAGGCCCCGGAGAAGATGGCGGTGAAGGCACGGGGCACTGAGGCGCAAGAAGCCCAGGAAACAGACAGCGACACCCTGGAGGCTTCTGAGCCTGGGCAGTCTCCTTGCGGCCGAGCTGCTTCCTCCCACGGCCTTTCCCCAGGCTCGTGGGCAGGGTCGGAAGCCCGCTGGCCTGGCCAACTCCCCTCATGGCTTGCACCACGGCGCCCACGCCACCTGCGTGTGAGGCCTGGAGACCTTGGCCCGCTCCGGGCACTACACATCTCAGCTCGGCGTGGGGACTGCGGCCGCCCTGGAGGTCGGCACGCTCCCTCGCCTGCACACGAGCCGTAGAGGGCAGATCCGGGCCCTCGCCGTTGATCGAAATGGCGCCAACAGCAGCAGCCAGGGCGGAGGCAGAGGAACCTGCTGTGCCACTGTGTGGGGCGCCACCACCCGATGGAGAAAGACCGCTCGAGACCGAGGGGACGGAGGCCCTGGGATCGGGGCTGCTGACCCCATAGGCCTCGCCGGGGGCAGGGGGAACCTTGTTCTTCGGCCCTACGGGCACCTCACCCTGAGGTTGCTTCCGCGCCTTCTCGTCGGATGACAGGGTGGCCATACTGCTGGATTCTCTCTCAGAGCTGTGAGAGCGCGGCTACAGACGCCGCCTGAGTAGAGCTCTGGGGCAAGGAGTGAGGAGGATGGGTGTGCTCTGGTCTGATTTTCGCTTCTGATTGTTCAGCCGGTTGTCACGTAACTCTCGTCTTAAAGGGAGCGAGCCAACCTAGCTCCATCCGGCCCGAACCGGACCGTGTGCTCTGCGGTACAGGGGACCGCTGCTGCTGGGTCCACGATGTGAATTCCCCATCCATACCTGGACTGCACAGGGGCGGCGATGCTGTCTGTATAAACACTTTGAGCCACCATCCCCCCCCCACCCCAAATCAGTTTAGCTTGTCAGCTCCACTCCGGTGGTGAAACTTTCAATCAGTGGCTTGAAAGAAATACCACACTGGCCAACAGGAGATAGCCGCTGAGCTGGGCATCCCTCCTGGAATCCCGACAGGACCCTGGGCCTATGTGTGACTCCAGAAGAGACTGTCCCGGAACTCCTTCGGGCATCTGAATGACCCCACACAGGGCTCTAGTGGGCTGTAGGGTTGGAGAGCGGCCTGAAGGCAGCAAAAGGGATGGGCCCCACACTGCCTGGGCTCGGGATGTTCAGCACTGCTGCCACGCACCAGAGGCGGATTTAGAATTTTCCGGTAGGATGCTTCTCCTTGCCTTGCCTCCTGAACACAGACTGGGGTTGCCTGGGATTAAGGACAATACTGTCCTTAAATACGCATCAGCAATTGTATAGTAATCCACTGCACAGTAATCCAATGACGAATGTACATTCATTTGTTTGACCTACTCTCTAGTTTCTGTTAATACAAATACGCCGTGATGCCCAGACCTGAAGTCCAATATTTAGATCAGATTACTCGTTATTACAGAGGGGCTGCATTTACAGAAGACCGACCCAAAACAGAAATGCAAATGTAGGAAAGGTAGCACCTAAATTCTGACGCACCTGTGAGGCAAGTTTATTTTATGAAATGGAATCACTTACCCATAGATACTGTTTGGTCACCTGCTTTTTGGGGTCCAGAAAACTCCCTCTCCATGTCAATAAGTACATTTCCACAAGGCCATTTTTAAGTACAAAATACTCCCATTTATACCAGAAGCTTACATCTTCAAACATTCCAATAGCAACCAACTTTTCACGCTCTATAACACATCACTGTGAGGTACATCCTTCTTACTAAAAATTGTTCATATCTTCAGTTGTGTCCTTGCTGTGGATAGACTCCCAGATGAAGCAATTCTTGGCACAGGCCATGCACATTTGTAATTCTTTGATCAAAATATTAGCAAGATGTTCTCCTGAAAGTCACTGTTAAAACAACTTCAGCCAAATGGAATGGGATGCTTACTGGACTGGAGGAGCAACTGGAATGAAACACAACGCAAAGTAGAAAGGAATGGTATTTGGAGTGTTAAAACAGTATGGAATGGAAAATGGATTCGAAATGGAATGCAGAACAGAATGAAGTGGAGACTAACTGCGGTGGAAACTGGAATGAAATGGGGGATGGAATAGTGACTTAAACAGGATATGGAATGGAAAATTGAACAGGATGGAAACTGAATGGAATATAATGGGGAAAATGGAATGGAAAGGGAAGTGGAAATAAATACCTGATGGCATGTGGAATGAGAAAATATGTAAGTAATGTTATATGAGAAAAAAAATGGAGTGGAATATACAGTGAAGTAAAATATGGGGAAGAAACCAATGGAATAGAATATGCAAGGTCATGAAATCAATGGACTATGAAATTTGCATCATAGATTTAGAAGTCCCAGGATGGAATAGCAACAAATGGAATGAAACTGGGAATGAAATATAGAATACAAATTATAAAGGGTGGAATAGACAATGAATACAAATAAAATGGAATGGAATATGGAAAATGAAATACTAAGGAAATAGAGGATGTGCTTAAATGAAGAGAATGTGTTCTGCTCATCTACTGCTCCATAACTTAGTGTCATGGAACAATGACCATCTGATCATGCTCAGGCATCCTGTAGAGCTAGAATTCAGATGGCAGAGGGCAGATGGCTCATCTCTGCTCTATGATGTTGTTGTCTGAGGCCTCAGCTGTGACAACTTGAATGGCTGTGAGATCATGAGCAAAAAACACCAATCAGCCAGGACCCTTAGATTTTGGCCATAGCATCTGGGTGGATGGTGGGGCCACTTCCTGGAATTGGGAAGACTTGCAGATTGGGAACACAGTGGGAATCTAGTGATTCTCAATGGGAAAGAAAGATCTGGAAGAGTAAGGTTTTTTTGTTTGTTTGTTTTTCATTTGGCAGAGAGAGAGAGAGAGAGAGAGAGAGCGCACAAGCAAGAGAGGGATGGAGAGAGAAAGAGTGCAAGCAGGGGGAGTGGCAGGCAGAGGGAGAAGAGAAGCAGGCTCCCCGCTGAGCAAGGAGCCCCATGCAGGACTCAATCCCAGGACCCTGAGATCATGACCTGACCAAAAGGCAGCCGCTTAAACCGACTGAACCACCCAGGCATCCCTGGAAGAGTAAGTTTTGTTTGCCTCATACTTTATATTCTAAAATGTTCTCAACGGGCATAGATTGCTCTTGCATTCAGAAAAATACAGATATTTGCATTCTGGAAAGCAACTAATTTTTAGTGTTTTGATTATGATTTAAGCCGTTGTAAGAAACCAAGGCTCTCTCATATGCTACCAGATGGGGCTCTGCATTCAGAGCACCTTGCCAGATGGAAGTTTGACAAGACATATATATATAAACATGAAATCCATTTGATGCTACAATTCCTCTTCTGGGCATTGATTCTGAAGAAATATACATATGTAAAAACCACAATGTTATTTGATCGGAAGTGATTATTTTGGTGTCATTTGTTTTAAAAAATGGAAACCACTTAAATTTCTGGCAGGATGGTGGATGGTCCACAGAATAAACTTATGTAGAGTTTATGAGATGTTTCAGAAGAACTTTTAAATGCTATTGGAAAATGGCTATGTTATACAAATAAAAATTATATTCTGAATATAGTGTTTGTATATTTATATCTCTCTCATATATATATATATATAGGATATATAGATATAGATATATATCTATAATATAATCTATATAATAGAAATCCAATTGTATTTTGTATATAGATATTATATATATCTATATATCCTATATATATATATAGAATTCGATGTATATTAAAATCTCATTTACTGTAGAGTAATGCTGCTCATTCAGGGCCACGGTGCCCTCCAGGGGGCACTTGACAATGTTTGGAGACATTTTTGTTTGTTGCAACCTGGGGAAAGGGGAGATGCTACTGCCATCCAGTGGATCAAAACTAGGGATGCTGCTTAAAAAATCCTGAATGCACAAGCCAGCCTCTTACAACAATTATCTGGTCCAAATATCAGTAGTGTCCAGGTTGACAAACCCTGTGGTGGGGTATTTAGATAATTTGGAAAAGTTTAAAACAAAATTTAAATCACAGTCAATCCTGTCCGTGATCAATAACTATTGTTAAAAGTTTGGTATGTGTATGTGTTGAATTTTCTGTGATAACTTTATATTTTATAATCACCAGAAGGGCATATGTGAAGTAAACTACTTCATTTTAAGAGTTAATTCTTCTTTCACAATGCACTAAACATTTCTCAAAAATTAACCATATTAGTCTTTGCTTAAGAAATGATGTACCTTAAGAACTCCATAATTTCAGCTCATGTATGGAGAGGGACATTCCACCAGTATCAATCCAGTCACCACATCGATCTCCTGATTTTTATCTTTCTGTTGAAAGGTTTCATTTCCAAGTATTTACATATTCGGTTAAAAATAAAGAAAAACTGTGGCCCACAGTGCAATGCATCTGATGCGACAGGAGAGTGTGGCTGACTAACCAGGTCATAGTAATGTCATTACCCTTCCAGTGACTGGTTTAGGAATGGGCATTCCCCGTCGATATTCTCCCATATCAATAAGATGCATGTCTGGGATGCGTTTTTTTCAGCGTGTCTCAGAGACACAAACAGATTGTTTTACATTAAAAAATCTCAAAAAGTATATGTTTTTGCTATTGTAATTAATAAATGATTTAGCGTGGTTGCTGGATATATGGTCAATTTTACAAAATACAATTGGATTTCTATATACTGGCATTGAAATTACAAGGAGAAAGAAATGTTAAACGCCATCTATTATAAGCATCAGAAAAGAAACACCTAGGAACAAATCTAACAAAGGAGTCCCCAAGACCTCTGCCCACAGATAGCACTTCTGAGAGAAATTAAAGACAACCTACATAAATCAGACATGTGTCATGCTTATGTATTGGAAGACAACAGTATGAAAGTGAATGGGAGAGAGAATTCTTGTGAAAATGATCTATGGATTCAATGCATTCCCAATCAAATTCCCAGCGTGTTTATTTTTTTCTTTTGAAAACGGAAATTGGCAAGCTGATTCTAAATTATATATGGCTAACAAAGATCCAAGAACAGCCAAAGCCATCTAAAACAAAAAATAAGACTTTTCAGGACTTTCACAACCAGATAGCAAGACCAACTATTACACTGTTACAATTAAGATAGTGTGGTATGAGCACAAGAATAGACAAACAGGCCAAAGACACAAAGAGAAGGGTCCACGAACAGACTCACACAAGCAGGGTCACCACATTTACAACAATTGTGCCACATAGAGTGCTCTGGGGAAAGGATGGTCTTTTAACTAAGTGGAGCTGAACCAACTGGGTATCTACCTACTTGGGAAAAAAATTAACTTTGGCCCCCAACATATGCCACACACAAAAAAAATTAATTCCAGAAGTTAAAGCTTATTGAAAATAACATTATGAACAAATCTTTGTGACCTTGGGATAGGGAAAGATAGTGGAAACAGCACACAGAAGGCACTAATGACAAAATTTGGACTTCATCAAAATAAGGACTTCGTTCATCAAAAGACACATTTAGAGAGTGAAAAGATGAACCTCAGAATGGGAGAAAGGTATTTGTGACGTGTATTTCATGGATGTCTGGTGTTCGGGATATAATACCTCCTGAAATCAAGAGAGAAGGAAGAAGGACGATGAAATGAAAAAACTGGCACAATATTTGAACAGGACCTTCACAAAACAGGACAGCCAACTAACTAAACGATGAGCAAATAAAAAAGCTACTCATCCTCAGTCACCAGGGATATGCACATTTTTCATTAAAATCCCAGTGAGGTGGCACAGTCTGTTAAGCCTCGGACTCTTGGGTTTGGGCTCAGATCGAGATCTCAGAGTTGTGAGATTGAGCCCTGAGCTCTGCACTCAGAGCAGAGACTGCTTAAGACTCTCTCTCTCCCCCAACCCCCACCACCCTCTGCCCCTCCCCTCTCTTTGTGCACACGCTCTAAATAAATTAATAAATAATCTTTGGAAAAAATAAATAAAATAAAATCCCTGACGAAGCATCTATCAGAATAGCCAAGACAACTTACAATATCAAGATTAGGTGAGGATATGGAGGAACTCTCTAATGCTGGTGCAAGTGTAAATTGGTACCACCTCTTTGGAAAACTGGCACTATCCTTCAAAGCTGAACATGTACTTTCTCTATAACCCAGCAATGCCATCTGTATTAATAGTCTATTCCTGCATAACAAAATACCATAAACTCAGCAAATTAAAAGCAATGTCTGTTTATTAGCTCACAGTTCTGTAGGTCAGAGGTCCATGTGTGGCATGCCTTTGTTCTCTGCTTGGTGTATCACAGGGTGAAATCAAGTGTTGGGCAGACCGTATTTCTTTGTGGAGGCTCTGAGGAGAAGTCCACTGCCAAGCTCATTTGGGTTATTGGCAGAATTCAGTCCCACTCTCAGCTCCTAGAGGCTGCCCGCAGTTCCTTGCCACATGGACCCCTCCAGATACCTTTTCATTCCTGAGTCTTTCAGAAGGGGTCCGTTTTAAGGGCTCACCTCATTATGGCTGGCCCACCCAGGATGACCTCCTTATTTGAAGGTCTGCTGATTTGGGACCTTAACACAGCTACAAAAATCTCTTTTCCCATGTAACATAACATAATCATCACAAGAGTGATATCTGATCATATTTATGGGCTCCTCTTACACTGAACAGGAGGGGATTATACAAGATTGAGGGTCACTTGGAGTCCTCTTAGAAATTTGCCTACCACAGTGCATCATCCTCTGGCCCCCAGTGATCCAGTCTGTCCCACATTCAAAATTCACTCACTCCAACCCACAGTCCTCCAAATTTCTCATGGTATTATGGCAACAGCTGAAGTCTAAGAGCTCATCAAAACTGCACAGCTCAAAGTCCAGAATCTCGTCATCCTAGTCATCCAGATCAGGCATGGATGAGGTTCCTGGGCATAATCCATGCAGTACCATTCCCGGGGCACACTCCCTCTCCTACTGAGGACTGGTGACACTAAAGTGACAGACAAGCTATCTTCCCCAACACACAATGGTGGGATGGGCATAGGATAACAGCTAGAACAGTCTGGTGTGAAAAGGGGGGCGGGCATAGGAAGACAGAAAGGAGTCAGAGTCCCAAAGCAGTTTAGAAATCCAGCTGGGAGAACAGCAGACAGAATTCTTTGATAAAGTTTCAAAGCCAAGAATAATCCTTGGCTTTTAAAATTCCAGATCTGGGGGCACCTGCGTGCCTCAGTGGGTTGAGCCTCTGTCTTCGGCTCGGGTCATGATATCAGGGTCCTGGGATTGAGCTCTCGATCGGGCTCTCTGCTCAGCGGGGAGCCTGCTTTCTCCTCTCTCTCTCTGCTGCCTCTCTGCCTACTTGTGATCTCTGTCTGTCAAATACATAAATAAAATCTTTTAGAAAAAAAAATAAATAAATTCCAGATCTGCCTTAACACTCTGTTCAAGGCAATCTAGGCTTTTCCTATTATGCTATCCAAATTCTCCTACCTCCAACCTCTCCCTTACCTCTCCCTTAGCCATATAGCCAAGTTTGTCATTTATATTTTTCTTCTTTCCACATAACCGCAGGCAAAAATCTTGTTAAAATTTTCTGCCACTACATGGTAGGGATTCCCCCTTCCTCCAGTTTCCAATAACGAGTCCCTCGCTTCCTTCTGAGCCCTTACCAGTGATGTTCAGATTTCTTATCCCAATGTCCTCCATGAAGTGGGGGGAACCGGAGGGGGAGATGAACCATGAGAGACTATGGACTCCGAGAAACAAACTGAGGGTTTTAGAGGGGAGGGGGATGGGGGGATGGGTTGGCCCGGTGGTGGGTATTAAGGAGGGCACATATTGCTTGGTGCACTGGGTGTTATACACAAACAAAGAGTCTTAGAAAACACTACATCAAAAAACTAATGACATAATGCATGGTGACTAACATAATTTTTTTAAAAAAGACTTTTTAAATGAATCTTTTCAAATTTTAAATAAAGTTCAGATTTCTACTAACAGTCTGAGGCAATCAGGGCTTTCTCTAGTGTGCACCTCAAAATTCCCCCAGTCTTCACCCACTACCCAGTTCCAAAGCCACGCTTACATCTTCAGCTGTTTGCAGTGGCAGCACCCCACATTCAGGTACCAAAATCCATATGAGCTTCCTATTGGTGTGGAATAAATGAACACGCTCCTAACAGCTTAAAACAACACTCATTTATTAGCTCACAGATGTGCAGGCCAGAAGTCTATGCCCAGAGTGACTGGCTTTCCCACTCTGGGTCTCACAGGGTAAGATGGCAGTTGGTTTGCTGTACCCCTTTCTGGAGGCTTTTGGGAAGAGCCCCCTTCCAAACACATCCCTGTTGTCAGCCGAACTCCATTCCAGACTGCTGGGAGACTGAGGCCCCTTTCTCTCACTGGCAGTCAGCCGGGGACAGCACTCATATCCTCGAGGCTGCTTTTAGTTCCTCACCATGTGGCCCCCAGAACATGCTCTCTCATGCCTCAAACTCTCTTTTTTTGGGGGGGGGGGCTGGGCCCTTGTACGTGTTCCCCTGATTAGGCCTGTCCCACCCTGAACAATCTCCCAATCTTAAGGTCAACTGATCTGTGGCCTTAATTACATCTGCAAAATCCTTTTTGCTATATAAATTCACATCATCAGGGAAGTGATATCTCTTCATATCCACAGGTTCCATCTGCACCCAATGGGAGGAGACTGGGGCAAAGACAGGGGTCACTGGGTATCACCACGGAATTCTGGCTACCACACAATCCATGTATATATCAACACAGAAGAAGTGCAAACATGTTCTCCCAAAACGCCTGAAAAAAAACATTCACGGCATCATTATTGATGATAGTCAGGAACTGGAAAACAATCCAAACATCTATCAACAGCTGAGTAAATAAATACAGTGTGATATACTCATAGTAGAGACTGAAACAAGCCAAATATCCCTACCTGCAACAACATGGGAAGATCTCAATATCAGAACATTGGGCAAAAGAAGGCAGGCATAAAAAGACCCATGATTGAGAATTCTATTTGTGAAGAGTTTTAAAACAGCCCCCAAAACCCTTATGGTGACATAGGTCAGAAGAGTGGTTAACTGTCAGGTGTAATGACTAGAGAAGGACGCAGTATAGGCTTCTGGGGTACCAGTAATGTTGTATATCTTGATCTTGGTGGTGGTTACATGCATGCATTCACTTTATGAAGTGTCATCAAATTGCTGTCACTTATGACTTGTGTTCTCACCTCTTTGTATGTTATACTTCGGTAGAAGAAAATCTACCAAAAATAGTGGGGGGAAAACATATATAAAAATGCAAAGGACAGATGCCTGGGTGGCTCAGTCAATTAAGCAGCTGCCTTCGGCTCAGGTCATGGTCCCAGGGTTGTGGGGATCGAGTTGCCGCATCAGGCTCCCTGCTCAGCAAGGAGCCTGCTTCTCCCTTTGCCTGCTGCTCCCTTGATTGTGCATTCTCTCTCTCTCTCTCTCCTCTCTCTCGCAAGTAAATAAATAAAATCTTCTAAGAAATGCAAAAAGAACGGACAGAAACACACACTATAGAATAAAAATCTCTATGAACAACTATAAGCCAGAAAATTTGACAATCTGAAAGAAATGGATGCATCCCTAGAGCCTGATAAACTACCAAAACTGAACCAGGACGAAATAGAAAACCTGAACAGACCCATAACCAGTAAGGAGATTGAAGTAGTCCTCAAAAATCTCCCAACAACAAAGAGCCCCCAGGGCCAGACGGCTTCCCAGGGGAATTCCACCAAACACTTAAAGAAGAATTAATACCTATTCTCCTGAAACTGCTCCAAATAATAGAAATGGAAGGAAAACATCCAAACTCATTTTATGAGGCCCGCAAACCTTGATGCCAAAACCAAAGACCCCATCAAAAAGGAGAATTACAGACCAATATCCTTGATGAAAATGGATGCGAAAATTCTCACCAAAATACTAGCCAATAGGATCCAACAGTACATTAAATGGATTATACACCACAACCAAGTGGGATTTATTCTGGGGCTGCAAGTGTGGTTCAACATCCAGAAATCAATCAAGGTGATACAAATACACTAAAAAAAAAAAAAAAAAAAAAAAAAAAAAAAAAAAAAAAAAAAAGAAGAAGAAGAAGAAAAAGAAAGAACAAGAACCATATGATACTCTCAATAGACACTGCAAAAGCATTTGACAAAGTCCTTTCTTGATCAAAAACTCTTCAAAGTGTAGGGATAGAGGGTACATACCTCAATATCATCAAAGCCATCTATGAAAAACCCACAGAAAATATCATACTCAGTGGAAAAAATGTCAGAGCTTTCCCCCTAAGGTCAAGAACATGGCAGGGATGTCCACTATCACCACTGCTATTCAACATAGTACTAGAAGTTCTAGCCTCAGCCATCAGACAGCAAAAAGAAACAAAAAGCATCCGAATTGGCAAAGAAGAAGTCAAACTCTCACTCTTTGCAGATGATATGATACTTTATGTGGAAAAAACCCAAGAAGACTCCACTCCAAAACTCCTAGAACTTGTACAGGAAAACTCAGTAAAGGGTCAGGATATAAAAAACAATGCACAGAAATCAGTTGCATTTCTATACAGCAACAGCAAGACAGAAGAATGAGAATAAGGAGTCAATCCCATTTACAACTGCACCCAAAAACCATAAGATACCTAGGAATAAACCTAACCAAAGAGGCAAAGAATCTGTACTCAGAAAACTATAAAATATTCATGAAAGAAATTGAGGAAGACACAAAGAAATGGAAAAAGTTCCCACGCTCATGGATTGGAAGAACAGGTATTGTGAAAATGTCTATGCTACTACTAAAGCAGTCTACACATTTAATGCAATCCCTATCAAAATACCATCATTTTTTTTCAAGGAAATGGAAAAAAATAATCCCCAAATTTATATGGAACCAGAAAAAAGACCCCGAATAGCCAGAGGAATGTAGCAAAAGAAAGCCAAAGTTTGTGGGCATCACAACTGCAGACTTCAAGCTCTATTACAAAGCTGTCATCATCAGGACAGTATGATGCGGGCACAAAAACAGACACATAGATCTATGGAACAGAATAGAGGCCCAGAAATGGACCCTCAACTCTATGGTCAACTAATCTTCGACAAAGCAGGAAAGAATGTCCAATGGAAAAAAAGATAGTCTCTTCAACAAATGGTGTGTTGGAAAAATTGGACAGTCACATGAAGAAGAATGAAACTGGACCATTTCCTTATACCCACACACAAAAAATAGACTCCAAATGGTTGAAAGAGCTCAATATGAGACAGGAATCCATCAACATCCTTGCGGAGAACACAGGCAGCAACCTCTTCCTAGAAACCATGGCCAAAGTCCAGGGAAGCAAGGGCAAAAATGAACTGTTGGGACTTCATCAAGATCAAAAGCTTTTGCACAGCAAACGAAACAGGCAACAAAGCCAAAACACAAGTGACAGAATGGGAGAAGATATTTGCAAATGACTTATCAGATAAAGGGCTAGTGTCCAAAATCTATAAAGAACTTAGCAAACTCGATACCCAAAGAACAAATAATCCAATCAAGAAATGGGCAGAGGACATGAACAGACATTTCTGCAAAGAAGGCATCCAGATGGCCAACAGACACATGAAAAAGTGCTCCACATCCCTGGGCATCAGGGAAACACAAATCAAAAACCACAATGAGATGCCACCTCACACCAGTCAGAATGGCTAAAATTAACAAGTCAGGAAACAACAGATGTTGGCGAGGATGCGGAGAAAGGGGAACCCTCCTTCACTGTGGGTGGGAAAGCAAGCTGGTGTAGCCACTCTGGAAAACAGCATGGAGGTTCCTCAAAAGGTTCCTCAAAAGGTTGAAAATAGAGCTACCCTACGACCCAGCCATTGTATTTACCCTAAAGATACAAATGTAGTGATCTGAAGGGGCACGTGCACCTGAATGTTTATAGCAGCAAATGTCCACAATAGCCAAAACTATGGAAAGAACCTAGATGTCCACCGACAGATGAATGGATAAAGAAGATGTGGTATATATATGCAATGGAATACTATGCAGCCATCAAAAAAATGAAATCTTGTCATTTGCAACGACGTGGATGGAACTAGAGGGCATTATGCTGAGCAAAGTAAGTCAATCAGAGAAAGACAATTATCATATGCTCTCCCTGCTATGAGGAATTTGAGAGGCAGGGCGTGGGGTTTGAGGGGTAGGGAATGAAAACAATGAAACGAGATCAAATTGGGAGGGAGACAAGCCATAAGAGACTCTTAATCTCACAAAACAAACTGAGGGTTGCTGGGGGGAGGGGGTTGGGAGAGGGTGGTTGGGTTTTGGACATTGGAGAGAGTATGTGATATGGTGAGTGCTGTGAAATGTGTAAGCCTGACGATTCACAGACCTCTACCCCTGGGACAAATAATACCTTATATGCTAATAAAAATAATTTAAAAAAAATAAAAAGGAAGCAATTCACCTACCACAAAAAAAAAAAAAAAGAATCAAAATCCCTTACTGTAAGTCTGAAATCTCAAAGGCTATGAAACCCAGACTTATTTTTTTTTCTGTCTCATGTGCATATAAAACATGACCTGAACTGACAGGAGGCTGTTTTTTAGTCTTTATTTATCCTTCTCAGCATGAGTATTTGCGTTTTCTCTGTGGAAATATTGTTTTATTAGATTCAGCAGTGCTATTCCAGACCCTGCTTATGGCTCTTATGGGAAGTGTGGCATATGAAATGTGCAACATCTGGTCCCCCAAGGGTTTCAGATAAGGGATTATGGGTGGGTAGTGGTAAAGGGTTTTAATGCAATTTTCTCAGCTGAAGACAAGCACTAAGAAGGGCCACGGACTGTTTGTCAGAGATGGACTGAACTTTTTGAGTTTCTTCCCCAGCATTTCAAATGACATGTTTTCTCCTCCTTGGCCCTATTGATATAATAGATTATTAACATACTAAAGTATTTCTCAATATTACACTATCCTCTCATGACAAGAAAAAACTACCAGGATGTGCTAGATTTTCTATTTATCATTAACACTACATATCTCAAATTGATGAATAAAAAGATTAAATCTATGCTCCTCAGTGTGATAGATCCACATTTCTGTATGTGCGGGCACATGTGGGAGTGTGCACGTGCCCTTGTGCATTGTGAGTATATGTGGACCTGTGGACTTGTGTGCATGTACCATCTTTTCAAGGTTTGGGAATCAGGGTTTAGGCAATCTTCATCAAATCAATTTGGAAGATTTCTATCTTTGTTTCTAGCTTCTAAATCAATTTAATAGGGCTTAGGAATTTGTGATTTCTGAAAAGAACTGGATGATGGTATTCATCTCTCCTTGTACTTGTCTCAGTAGATTTGGTTCCCAAACCCAGCTGAAAAAAATAACACCATTTTCTCATAAGGCTGCGACTCTTCAAAAATTTACATTCCAGGATAGGCAGAGAAGTACTCCGGACAAGGCATTGATGCTGGTATCAGACAGATTTGGGACATAGTCGAAGACCTTACTTGTGTATGACTTTTCAGCAAGTTACTTAATCTCTTTTAGCCTTGGTGTCTTCACTCGTGAAATGGGACTATAGTCCCCTCTCTTTCATTGCTTCCCCAAGACTTAGGACAGGGTGATTTTTACATTATTACCCTAGCCAATTAGTGTGCAAACCTGCTGCAATCATAAGTAATACATGCATGTTAGTGACAGCTGACATGCACAAACAAATAGTTAACAGATAGTGATGGCTGACATCCACAACCAAAAGAGACTGTTTTAGGAATCGTGTGTATTTGAGGGTGTTTATTCAATCTCCTTGAAATCATGCTTAGAATTTCTTTGTAGTCTTCTATGTAAAATCTCTATAGACTATTTCTACATATAATGCATCACCTATTTCTTAATTTTCTCAAAACACAAACACGCACAGTTGTATTTGTGTGGGGGGGGGAGGGAAGAGAGATTTTAAAGGTTAAATAATACTAGCACTGAATGAAAGTAGGACCCACTTGATTCTACATCCAGTCCCCCACAACCCCCCCCCCCACACACACACTGTGTCCCCATCACTCTTCCCACCACAAACACCACAACTCTTAACTCTTCCTACCGGCTCCCTCAGACAAATACTTTTAACTTGCATCTGCTTCTCTTGGTACTTACCATGATATTTGCAAATTGTAGGTTTATAATGACTATGCTAGGTTTCAAAAATGGTCACAAATGAGACTTCTGGTTTCAGCTCCAACATATAAAACAGGGTAGAAATCAGCAATCCCTCCTTAAAACAAGAAAAAACACTGCAAAAGCTGCAGCAACGTTGTTGTCTTGTTTTTTGTTTTGTTTTGTTTTGTTTTTATGACTCATCAGAGTACTGAGGTGGTAGCAGCGTGAACCATGATGTAAAATCTCGAGAGAGTGTTGAATTCAGACCGTCGAAACTGAAATCTGCTTTCCTGGATCAGAATCCTCTGCAGTCATAAACTGGCAAGAGCATTTAAAATGATAAATAAGTTGAATTGCTTGAAGCTGAGTGTGGACTAACGGGAGAGCAAGAATCTGCTTCCCTTAATCACATAAAGAGACAAAGCAAAGCATGAGAGCCAGTCTTTGATATGACACATATATTGGAATTGTTCAAATAGGGGAATTAAAATAAATATGATTAATTTGTTAAGGGCTCTAATTGAAAAATAGGCAACATGCAAAAGCCGATGGGTAATGTAAGCAGAGAGATGGAAATGCTGAGCAAGAATTAAAAGGAAATACTAGAAAATTAAAACACAGTAACAGAAAGGAGGGTCTGTCAGTAGACGCAACACAATGGAGGAAAGAACTGGTGAGCTTGAAGTCATAGGTCAATAAAAACTTCCAAGCAGAAATGTTAAGAAATAAAAACAGAAAAAGAAAAAAAAAATTAACTGAATGTCCTGTCATGTGAAATTGGAAAAAGTTTCACATATTAATCTAAATTCCAAAAAAGGGAAGAAGTAGAGGTAACAGAGAAGAAGGAAAACTGGAAGCCATAAGGGCCAAGAACTGCCAAAGTAAGTGACAGACACCAAACCACTGATTCAGGAACCTCAGTGAATACCAAGCAGCATATATACTAAGTAAAGACACACACACACACACACACGCACGCACACACGCTCATGCCCCTAGACTTATTAGAGTCAAACTATATAAACCTAAAAACAAAGAGAAAATGTTGAAAGAACAAACTAGAAGAGAAAATCATCTTACCTACCGAGGAATGTGAATAAGAATTACAGCTGACTTCTTGTCACAACCCATGCAAAGAAGGAGTAGAGTAAAATGAAATATTTAAGGTGTTTGTTGAAAAGAAGAACCATCTACCTAGAAATCTATTTCCAGTAAAATATGAACAAAAAGTAAAGACTTTCTTAGACAAAGAAAAGTTGAGCAAAGTCCTCTCCAGGACATTTGCCTTGCAAGAAATGTTAAGAGACATCCTTCAGTCTTCCTAAAGGAAAATAATATGGGTCAGAAACATGGGTCAACCTAAAGAAAGGAAGAGACTCGTGAAATAAAATGGAGGTAAAATAACATCTTTTATGTTTCTTACTCTTGTGTCATATGAAAGATGACTGTTCTCTAAAGCAGGATAGCACAGGGGCACGTGGGTGGCTCAGTCCTCAAGCGTCCGCCTTTGGCTCAGATCATGGTCCCAGGATTCTGGGATCAAGTTCCATGTTGGGCTCCCTGCTCAGCAAGGAGCCTGCTTCTCCCACTCCCCCTGCTTGTGTTCCCTCTCTTGCTGCGTCTCTCTCTGTCAAATAAATAAATAAAATCTTTAAAAAAAAAGAAAAGAAAACAGGATGGCACAGTGTCCTGGGTCGTCACAGCATACAGATAGGTGAAAGGGAAGAAAGAAGTATCCCAAGCAATCGGAGGGAGGAATTAGGAATGCTCTGTGATAAGGTACCTGCAGGCCTACACGTGAAGCCATATAGTGTTATTTGAAGGTGGACTTAGCTTAGTAAAAGTGTATATATTTTTTTCTTGTTCTTAGGATACTGTAATTTTTTTTAATTTTGAAAAACATTTTCTTTTGATAATAATAATTACATAATTATTTTGGTTTATGTATTTTTTTTCTTTCTTTTCAGCGTAACAGTATTCATTGTTTTTGCACCACACCCAGTGCTCCATGCAATCCATGCCCTCTCTAATACCCACCACCTGGTTCCCTCAACCTCCCACCCCTGCCCCTTAAAAACCCTCAGGTTGTTTTTCAGAGTCCATAGACTCTCATGGTTCACCTCCCCTTCCAATTTCCCTCAACTCCCTTCTCCTTTCCATCTCCCTTTGTAAAAGTGTATATTGTAAACTCTAGAGCAACCACTGGAAATGGTTTGAGAAGCAGTACAAGCAATAAGCTAAAAGAGGGGGAAACAGGTGCAAATATCAATACAATTATATCAATAATCACTTTAAATGAGAATAGCCTAAGTACACCCACTAAAGAGAGATTTTCTGAGTGGACACAAGACCCCAAGTAGAAGCTGTCTACAAGAACTCACACTCAACACAAAGACGCAGATAGCTTAAAAGTAAAGGGATAGGAAAAGGTTTACCATGTTAACACCAAGCCAAAACAAGATGCAGGAGCTACATTAATTTCAGATAAAGCAGACATCAGAACAAAGAAAACTGCCAAGTATAAAGAAGGGCATCACATAAGAATTAAGGAGTCAATTCTCCAAGAGGACACAACAACCCTAATTGTGTAGGTCCCTGATAACAATGTTAAACAGTGTGAAAATATATGAGGCAAAACCTGATGAAAGGTCAAAGAGAAATACATAAATCTCTGATGGTAGTGAGAGATTTCAACACCCCTCTGTCACTAATTGATAAATCAAGCAGGCAGACAAGCAGATATCGAAAGGATATAGATAACCTAAACAGCATTAGCCATCAACTCAAACTACTTGACTTGTATAGAACGCTCCACTCAACAACAGTGGAGTCAGCAGCCTCTCAAGCTCACAAGGAACATTCATAAAGAGAGACCATATGTGGGGACAGAAAACACACCTTTACAAATATAAAGGAATAGGACTCCCACCAAGTAGCTTCTCACATTGCAATGGAATCAAGCTAGAAATCAACAACAGAAAAGGAGATGGAGGGGTGCCTGGGTGGCTCAGTTGGTTCAGTATCATCCTTCAGCTTGGGTGATGATCCCAGGGTCATGGGACTGAGCTTCGCATCGGGCTCCCCTGCTCCATGGGGAGCCTGCTTCTCCCTCTCCCTCTGACTGCCACTCTGGCCGCTTGTGCTCTCTCTCTCTCTCCATCTCTCTGTCAAATAAACAAATAAAATCTTAAAAAAAGAAAAAGAAAAAGAAAAGAAAAGTGGATGGATAAGCTGCCTATGTTTGGAAATGAAACAAAACATTTCTAATCACCCACATAGACAGAGGAAGGAGGCTCTAGAAAAAAGCTTAAAGACATTTTGAACTAAATTAAAATGAAAATAAGACATCAAAATTATTGTGATACAGCAATAGCATTGCTTTAGAGGGAGATAAAATTTAGAGCATATATTCACATACTGGAGAAGAATGATCTAAAATCAGTAACCTTAAGAAAGTAGGAAAAGAGACCAATTTAAGCCTAAAGTAAACAGAAGGTAATACATCATAAAAAATCAGAGCAGAATACAATGAAATTGAAAGCAGGAGAAACGTAGCAAAGATCAATGACACCAAAAAGCTGGTTCTTTGCAAAGGCCAATAAGAGAGGCAAGCCTCTTTCTGGCCAAGAAAAAAAATGAGAAGACACAACTTACCAATATCTGAGTGGAAAGAATGAACATCACTACTGATCTCATGGGCACTAAAAGGGTGATAAATAAATGCCATTGGCAATCCTGTGTCTGCAGATTTGATCCATTTAGAGGAAATGGCGAGATTCCTTGAAAGACATTAACTACCAAAGCTCACACACAGAAAAATAGATAACCTGAACAGTTACACATTTATGCCCTGGGCCCAGACTTTTTCCTTGGTGAATTCCAAACAAACATTTAAAGAAAAAAAATGATTCCAATTTGCCACCATCTCTTTCAGAAAATCGAAGCAGGGGAAGGCTTCCTAACTCATTTTCTGAGGTCTGCATTTCCCCTAATCGCAAGACAGAGAAAAACATTGCAAGAAAGGAGAACTACACACCATGATCTCTCATGAACACTGTCCTAAAATTCCCCAACAAACATATCAGCAAAGTGAATGTAACAATACATAAAAAGAACTGTATACCACAACCAAACGGGATATCTTTCAGGCACCCAAGACCAGTCCAACATTTGAAGATCAATGGATAGAGTTCACATCGACTGGCAAAAGAACAAAAATCATATGATCACATCTATCAATGCAGAGAGCATTGATAATTCAACAGGCTTCATCTTAAAAAACTCTCAGTAAACCAGGTATAGAGGGGAACATTCCCAACCTGATGAAAAAATTCATGAAAAAACCTACAGGTAATGTCATGCTGAAGGATGACAGCCAGACACTCCCCAAACCCCCAGACATGACTGCCATCATCACTCCTATTCAACATGTAATGGAATCCCAGCTTGTTACATAAGAAAGGAAAGAGGAGTTAAAAGGTGTACAGATTGGAAATGTTGAAATACAACAATTTTTATTTGCAGAGGACACGATTATTTGTGTAGAAAATGCCAGAGAATCTACAAAACACCATTGCATTAATAAGGGAGTATAGTATGGTGCCCCCCAATAGAAGGTTGAAATATACACATGGCAATTGCTTACCTGGATGGGAACACTGAACAATCAGAATCTAATTGTCTTTAAATTATCTTTTTTGAAAAATTATTAATTCTCATCAGGTCTTTAACCATGTCCATTTCTGAGTCTTTTCTGACTTACAGTTTTATTTTTTAGTTCCGCTGTAGTTAAAAAACAGTGTTATATTAGTTTTCAGGTTCACAAGATAGTGATTCAACAATTCCATATATTACTCAGTGTTCATCAAAATAAGTGTACTCTTAATCCCCCTTCACCTGTTTCACCTGACCTCCCTTCTGGTAACCATCTGCTTGTTTTCTATAGTAAAGAGTCCGTTTCCTGGTTTGTCGCTCTTGTTTTCCATTCACTTTTGTTTCTTATTTTTTTTATTATGTTAAGCTAGTCACCATACAGTCATCATTAGCTTTTGATGCAGTGTTCCAAGATTCATTGTTTACGTGTAACACTCAGTGCTCCATGCAATACATGCTCTCCTTAATACCCACCACCACGCTCACCCACTTTTGTTTCTTAGATTCCACATATGAGTGAAATCATGTGGTATTTGTCTCTCTCTGAGTGGCTTATTTCACTTAGCATTATACTCTCTGGCTCCATAGAGGTCATTGCAAATGGCAAGATTTCATTCTTTTTTATGGCTGAATAATATGCCAGTGTGTTTGTGTGTGTGTGTGTGTGTGTGTATGTGTGTGTGTATACCACATATATTTTTTTAATTTTTTAATTTTTATAAACATATATTTTTATCCCCAGAGATACAGGTCTGTGAATAACCAGGTTTACACATTCACAGCACTCACCAAAGCACATACCCTCCCCAATGTCCATAATCCCACCCCCTTCTCCCAAACCCCCTCCCCCCAGCAACCCTCAGTTTGTTTTGTGAGATTAAGAGTCACTTATGGTTTGTCTCCCTCCCAATCCCATCTTGTTTCATTGATTCTTCTCCTACCCACTTAAGCCCCCATGTTGCATAACCACTTCCTCATATCAGGGAGATCATATGATAGTTGTCTTTCTCTGCTTGACTTATTTCGCTAAGCATGATACGCTCTAGTTCCATCCATGTTGTCGCAAATGGCAAGATTTCATTTCTTTTGATGGCTGCATAGTGTTCCATTGTGTATATATACCACATCTTCTTGATCCATTCATCTGTTGATGGACATCTAGGTTCTTTCCATAGTTTGGCTATTATGGACATTGCTGCTATAAACATTTGGGTGCATGTGCCCCTTTGGATCACTACGTTTGTATCTTTAGGGTAAATATCCAATAGTGCAATTGCTGGGTCATAGGGCAGTTCTATTTTCAACATTTTGAGGAACCTCCATGCTGTTTTCCAGAGTGGCTGCACCAGCTTGCATTCCCACCAACAGTGGAGGAGGGTTCCCCTTTCTCCGCATCCTCGCCAGCATCTGTCATTTCCTGACTTGTTGATTTTAGCCATTCTGAATGGTGTGAGGTGATATCTCATTGTGGTTTTGATTTGTATTTCCCTGTTGCTGAGTGATATGGAGCACTTTTTCATGTGTCTGTTGGCCATCTGGATGTCTTCTTTGCAGAAATGTCTGTTCATTTCCTCTGCCCATTTCTTGATTGGATTATTTTGTTCTTTGGGGTGTTGAGTTTGCTAAGTTCTTTATAGATTCTGGACACTAGTCCTTTATCTGATATGTCGTTTGCAAATATCTTCTCCCATTCTGTCAGTTGTCTTTTGATTTTGTTAACTGTTTCCTTTGTTGTGAAAAAGCTTTTGATCTTGATGAAATCCCAATAGTTCATCTTTGCCCTTGCTTCCCTTGCCTTTGGCGTTGTTCCTAGGAAGATGTTGCTGCGGCTGAGGTCGAAGAGGTTGCTGCCTGTGTTCTCCTCAAGGATTTTGATGGATTCCTTTCTCACATTGAGGTCCTTCATCCATTTTGAGTCTATTTTCGTGTGTGGTGTAAGGAAATGGTCCAATTTCATTTTTCTGCATGTGGCTGTCCAATTTTCCCAGCACCATTTATTGAAGAGGCTGTCTTTTTTCCATTGGACATTCTTTCCTGCTTTGTCGAAGATTAGTTGACCGTAGAGTTGAGGGTCTATTTCTGGGCTCTCTATTCTGTTCCATTGATCTATGTGTCTGTTTTTGTGCCAGTACCATGCTGTCTTGATGATGACAGCTTTGTAATAGAGCTTGAAGTCCGGAATTGTGATGCCACCAACGTTGGCTTTCTTTTTCAATATCCCTTTGGCTATTCGAGGTCTTTTCTGGTTCCATATAAATTTTAGAATTAGTTGTTCCATTTCTTTGAAAAAGATGGATGGTACTTTGATAGGAATTGCATTAAATGTGTAGATTGCTTTAGGTAGCATAGACATTTTCACAATATTTATTCTTCCAATCCAGGAGCATGGAACATTTATCCAATTCTTTGTGTCTTCCTCAATTTCTTTCAAGAGTACTTTATAGTTTTCTGAGTATAGATTCTGTGCCTCTTTGGTTAGGTTTATTCCTAGGTATCTTATGGTTTTGGGTGCAATTGTCAATGGGATTGACTCCTTAATTTCTCTTTCTTCTGTCTTGTTGTTGGTGTAGAGAAATGCAACTGATTTCTGTGCATTGATTTTATATCCTGACACTTTACTGAATTCCTGTATAAGTTCTAGCAGTTTTGGAGTGGAGTCTTTTGGGTTTTCCACATATAGCATCATATCATCTGCGAAGAGGGATAATTTGACTTCTTCTTTGCCGATTTGGATGCCTTTAATTTCCTTTTGTTGTCTGATTGCTGAGGCTAGGACCTCTAGTGCTATGTTGAATAGCAGTGGTGATAATGGACATCCCTGCCGTGTTCCTAACCTTAGCGGAAAAGCTTTCAGTTTTTCTCCATTGAGAATGATATTTGCGGTGGGTTTTTCATAGATGGCTTTGATGATATTGAGGTATGTGCCCTCTATCCCTACACTTTGAAGAGTTTTGATCAGGAAGGGATGCTGTACTTTGTCAAATGTTTTTTTCAGCATCTATTGAGAGTATCATATGGTTCTTGTTCTTTCTTTTATTGATGTGTTGTATCACATTGACTGATTTGCGGATGTTGAACCAACCTTGCAGCCCTGGAATAAATCCCACTTGGTCGTGTAGTGAATAATCCTTTTAATGTACTGTTGAATCCTATTGGCTAGTATTTTGTTGAGTATTTTCGCATCTGTGTGTTCATCAAGGATATTGTTCTATAGCTCTTTTTTTTTTTAAGATTTTATTTATTTATTTGTCAGAGAGCGAGCGAGAGTGAGCATAGGCAGACAGAGTGGAAGGCAGAGTCAGAGGGAGAAGGAGCAAGGAGCCTGATGTGGGACTTGATCCCAGGACGCTGGGATCATGACCTGAACAGAAGGCAGCTGCTTAAGCAACTGAGCCACCCAGTCGTGCCTATAGCTCTCTTTTTTGATGGGATCCTTGTCTGGTTTGGGGATCAAGGTGATGCTGGCCTCATAAAATGAGTTTGGAAGTTTTCCGTCCATTTCTATTTTTTGGAACAGTTTCAGGAGAATAGGAATTAGTTCTTCTTTAAATGTTTGGTAGAATTCCCCTGGGAAGCCATCTGGCCCTGGGCTTTTGTTTGTTTGGAGATTTTTAATGACTGTTTCAATCTCCTTACTGGTTATGGGTCTGTTCAGGCTTTCTATTTCTTCCTGGTTCAGTTGTGGTAGTTTATATGTTTCTAGGAATGCATCCATTTCTTCCAGATTGTCAAATTTGTTGGCGTAGAGATGCTCATAGTATGTTCTTATAATAGTTTGTATTTCTTTGGTGTTAGTTGTGATCTCTCCTCTTTCATTTATGATTTTATTTATTTGGGTCCTTTCTCTTTTCTTTTTGATAAGTCTGGCCAGGGGTTTATCAATTTTATTAATTCATTCAAAGAACCAGCTCCTAGTTTCTTTGATTTGCTCTATTGTCCTTTTGGTTTCTATTTCATTGATTTCTGCTCTGATCTTTATGATTTCTCTTCTCCTGCTGGGCTTAGGGTTCCTTTCTTGTTCTTTCTCCAGCTCCTTTATGTGTAGGGTTAGGTTGTGTACCTGAGACCTTTCTTGTTTCTTGAGAAAGGCTTGTACCGCTATATATTTTCCTCTCAGGACTGCCTTTGTTGTGTCCCACAGTTTTTGAACTGTTGTATTTTCATTATCATTTGTTTCCATGATTTTTTTCAATTCTTCTTTAATTTCCCGGTTGACCCATTCATTCTTTAAAGGATGCTGGTTAGTCTCCATGTATTTGGGTTCTTTTCTAACTTCCTTTTGTGGTTGAGTTCTAGCTTTAGAGCATTGTGGTCTGAAAATATGCAGGGAATGATCCCAATCTTTTGATACCAGTTGAGTCCTGATTTAGGACCGAGGATTTGATCTATTCTGGAGAAGGTTCCATGTGCACTAGAGAAGAATGTGTATTCTGTTGCTTTGGGATGAAATGTTCTGAATATATCTATGATGTCCATCTGGTCCAGTGTGTCGTTTAAGGCCTTTATTTCCTTGCTGATCTTTTGCTTGGATGATCTGTCCATTTCAGTGAGGGCAGTGTTAATGTCCCCTACTATTATTGTATTATTGTTGATGTGTTTCTTTGATTTTGTTATTAATTGGTTTATATAGTTGGCTGCTCCCACGTTGGGGGCATAGATATTTAAAATTGTTAAATCTTCTTGCTGGACAGACCCTTTGTGTATGATATAGTGTCCTTCCTCATCTCTTATTATAGTCTTTGGCTTAAAATCTAATTGATCTGATATAAGGATTGCCACTCCTACTTTCTTTTGATGTCCATTAACATGGTAAATTCTGTTCCACCCCCTCACTTTAAATCTGGAGGTGTCTTCGGGCTTATATGTTGGGTTTTGTTTTTTTATCCATTCTAATACCCTGTGTATTTTGACAGGGGCATTTAGCCCATTAACATTCAGGGTAACTATTGAGAGATATGAATTTAGTGCCATTGTATTGCCTGTAAGGTGACTGTTACTGTATATGGTCTCTGTTCCTTTCTGATCTACCACTTGTAGGCTCTCTCTTTGCTTAGAGGACCCCTTTCAAGATTTCCTGTAGAGCTTGTTTGGTGTTTGCAAATTCTTTCAGTGTTTGTTTGTCCTGGAAGCTTTTAATCTCTCCTTCTATTTTCAATGATAGCCTAGCTGGATATAGTATTCTTGGCTGCATGTTTTTCTCGTTTAGTGCTCTGAAAATATCATGCCAGCTCTTTCTGGCCTGCCAGGTCTCTGTGGATAAGTCAGCTGCCAATCTAATATTTTTACCATTGTATGTTACAGACTTCTTTTCCCGGGCTGCTTTCAGGATTTTCTCTTTGTCACTGAGACTTGTAAATTTTACTATTAGGTGACGGGGTGTGGGCCTATTCTTATTGGTTTTGAGGGGCATTCTCTGAACCTCCTGAATTTTGATGCTCGTTCCCTTTGAAATATTGGGGAAATTCTCCCCAATAATTCTCTCCAATATACCTTCTGCATCCCTCTCTCTTCCTTCTTCTTCTGGAATCCCAATTATTCTAATGTTGTTCCGTCTTATGGTGTCACTTATCTCTCAAATGCTCCCCTCGTGGTCCAGTAGCTGTTTGTCCCTCTTTTGCTCAGCTTCTTTATTCTCTGTCATTTGGTCTTCTATATCACTAATTCTTTCTTCTGCCTCATTTATCCTAGCAGTGAGAGCCTCCATTTTTGATTGCACCTCATTAATAGCTTTTTTTATTTCAACTTGGTTAGATTTTAGTTCTTTTATTTCTCCAGAAAGGGCTTTTATATCTCCCGAGAGGGTTTCTCTAATATCTCCCATGCCTTTTTCGAGCCCGGCTAGGACCTTGAGAATTGTCATTCTGAACTCTAGATCTGACATATTACCAATGTCTGTATTGATTAGGTCCCTAGCCTTCGGTACTGCCTCTTGTGCTTTTTTTTGTGGTGAATTTTTCCGTCTTGTCATTTTGTCCAGATAAGTGTATATGAAGGAGCAAGTAAAATACTAATAGGGTGGCAACAACCCCAGGAAAATATGCTTTAACCAAATTAGAAGAGATCCCAAATCGTGAGGGGGGAGAAAGGAGATAAACAGAGGTTCAAAAAGGAAGAAAGAAAAAAAAGAAAAAAGAAAAGAAAAGAATTTAAAAAAAGAAAACAAATAAGAAAAATATAAAAAAGAAAAAAATATATATATTGGATAAACTAGTTAAAAAACGTTAAAAAAAAAAAGGTAAAAGTTAAAAAAATAATTTACCAGAACGCGAGAAAAAAAAAATGATAAAAAAAAATTAAATTAACTGCAAGACTAAAAAAATCACAGGGAGAAATCCATGAGTTCCGTGCTTTGCTTTCTCCTCCTCTGGAATTCTGCAGATCTCCTTGGTATTGAAACCGCACTCCTTGGTAGGTGAACATGGTCTTGGCTGGATTTCTTTTTGATCTTCTGGGGGAGGGGCCTGTTGTAGCGATTCTCAAGTGTCTTTGCCCCAGGCGGAATTGCACCGCCCTTACCAGGGGCCGGGGTGAGTAATCCCTTCGGGTTTGTTTCAGGAGCTTTTGTTCCCTGAGCGCTTTCTGTAGAGTTCCGGAGGACAGGAATACAAATGGCGGCCTCCTGGTCTCCAGCCCGGAAGAGCCGAGAGCCCAGGGCCCCACTTCTCAGTGCACCCTCAGAGAACAGCGCCCAGTTACTCCCGTCTGCCTGACCTCCGGCCGCGCTCCGAGCTCACCGAGCCCAAGCTGTGAGCTTACTGTCGGCTCTGTCTCTGTAGCTGGCTTTCCCGTTCCAATACCTGCAAGCTCTGCGACACTCAGACACCCCCGATCCTTCTGTGACCCTGCGGGACCTGAGGCCACGCTGACCCTGCATGGGCTTTGCCCCGGTTTAGCCTCTGGGGCGATGTCCCTCAGCGGAACAGACTTTTAAAAGTCCTGATTTTGTGCTGCGTTTCTCCGCCGCTTACCGGGAGCCGGCCCCTCCCCCCCGGGTCTATCTTCCCGTCGCTTTGGATTCACTTCTCCGCCGGTCCTACCTTTCAGAAAGTGGTTGTTTTTCTGTTTCCAGAATTGCTGTTTCTTCTCTTTCGAAATGCCGATGGATGTTCAGGTGTTTGCAATCTTTAGATAAGCTATCTAGCTGATCTCTGGCTAGCTGAAGTAGTCTCAGCCTGCTACTTCTCCGCCATCTTGACTCTGTACCACATCTTTATCCATTCATCTACTGATGAACATTTGGGCTGAGTGGTATTGCATTGTGTGTGTATACACATATTTGTGTGTGTATGTATACATGGATTCCACTTCTGGTGTTCTGTATCACACACACACACCCCCATACAATTTTATCCGTTCATCTGTCAATGGACATTTGGGCTGCTTCCATTATTTGGCTATGGTAAATACTGCTGTAATAAAAATAAGGGTACATATATCCCTTCAACTTAGTGGTTTTGTATTCTTTGGGTAAATACCCTATAGTGCAATTACTAGATCATATGATAGTTCTATTTTTAAATTTTTGAGGACCCTCCAGTCTGTCCTTCCACAGTGGCTGCACTAGTTTGCATTCCCACCAACAGTGCACGAGGCATCTCTTTATCTCTATATCCTCGCCAACACTTGTCGTTTCTTATGTTTTGGGCTTTAGCCATTCTGACAGGGATGATGCAATAGCTCATTGCAGTTTTGATTTACTGATGATGAGTGATGTTGTGCATCTTTTCATGTGTCCGTTGGTCATCTGTATGTCTTCTTTGAAGAAATGTCTGTTCATGTCTTCTGTCAATTTTTTAACTGGCTAAAGGGTTAGTATCCAACTAACATTCCCCCCACCCCCAACTACCTTTTGCAATAGTAGCCCTATATATCAAGTACTTAGGTACACATATAACAAATATACACAGAATCTGTGGAAAACCACAAACGATGATGTAGAAATCAAATAAAATCTAACTAAAAGGAGATGTATTCCATATACATGGACTGGAAAACTTGCACTTGTTAAAATTTCAATTCTTCCCAGACTTACATAGAGAAACAACACAATACCCATCTAAACTGCAGCAAACTCTCTGAAGATATTGACATACTGATCTAAAACATATAGACTCTAGAATAGAAAACACAATTCTAAATACACAATAGGTAACACAATTCTAAGAAAAGAAAAACAAAGGTCTAGGACTCATCATCTGATTTCAAGACTTATTATAAAGCTGTAGTAATTAAGACAGTGTGGTATTAGCAAAGAACAGACACAGAGTTCAGTGCATCAGAACAGCAAACCTGTCAGAGACCTGCACAAATATGACTCAGTTGTACTTGACAAAGGTACAAGCACAGTTTTATGGAGAAAGAATAGTCTTCTCAATAAATGGCTCTGGAGCAATTTGGACTCCAAGGTCAAAAAAGTTCAACCTAGCCCCAGACCTGACACTTTCACACAAATTAACTCAAAATGGACCAAGGGCCTATATCTAAAATTCAAACTATAAGGCATCTGGAAGGAAACATAGGAGAAAATCAACATGACTTTGGATTTGCTATACAGGACAGCAGAAGTAGCGTCCATGAAAAAGAAAAAAAAAAAGAAAGCAGAATTGGACTTTATTAAAAATTTAAAAAATGCTTGCAGTCTACAAGAGAGGCTGTGTTCAGAAATGAAAGGCAAGCCAGAGACTGGAAGAAAAATATTTGCTAAAAACTCATGTCTGATAAAAGACTTGTATCCAAATATACAAAGAACTGATATAACTCAACAACTAATATACAAATAACTCAATTACAAATGGGCAAAAGATCCGAATAGACACCTCACCAATTAAAATATACAAATGGCTAGTGAGCATATGAAAAAGATGATTGAGATCATTTGGCACTTGGGAAACGCAAATTAAAGTAATAATGAGATAACACTACACATTATTCAGATGGCTAATATCCAGAAAAACTGACAAAACCAACTGCTGGTGAGCATGCTGAGCAACAGGAGCAGCCATTCACTTAAGGTTGGAGCTCGAAACTGTACAGGAACTTTAGAAGACAGTTTTTGAAAGGTCCTTACCAAAGTTAGAGTCTTAGAGTAATAAGAGAAAATAATCATACTATTATGTATTTGCCCAACTGATTGAAACACTTATCTCCTGTCAAAAAAAAATCAGCCTCCAGAACACACCTAGAATTAGTATGGAGAACACTATTCAAGGGATCATGGTATCGAAAAGGGGGTGGGGAGAGGCACTGTAGTAACACAGAAGAATACTCTGACCATTAGATCAGCAAGCAGCTCAAGAGTTAGGCCAAAAGGCTCCTTCCTTTTACAGAGAGGACCCAGAGAACCTAGGGTGGAGGAATGGGATGAACGGGTGGTGTGAACAGACAGTGAATCAAGGAGTGCTTCACCCTGAAGCCAGCCTACTCTCAGAAGGGGCTGTGTGCTTGCACCTACTGCTAGTGGGTCAAAGTTCAGAAACCCAGGGAAAGGACAGAACCTTAAGCAGAGTCTGAGTAACAAGTATTTTTGCTCCACGTGTTCCAGTAAACACAAGTAGTTCAGCTAATCATTTATGAATTGAGAGATGGGAGTTCAGAGCGACCATGCCTGGTTTTGTCACACAGCAAACAAGAGGGCAGCTGTGAACCTCACCCGGGTCATATGGGGAAGGAAGACTCCTTGCCGTAAGGGGTTTCCTGGAACACAAACTTGGGAGATCTCTTAACCTTCATTGTTTTCCAGGATCACAGGACAGCAGCAAAGGCCAACATTGTCTGTCCGCACAAAATCCTACACACCGATGTCTATAGCACCTTTACTCATAATTGCAAAACAGGGAGCAATCAAGATGTGCATTAGAGGTGAATGAATAAAATGATCTGACTGCCTTCATACGATGGACTACTGTTTGGGCAAAACAAAGGAATGATCTTTCGGGCTACAGAGAGATATGGATGAATCCTAAATTCCTACTGATAACTGAAAGAAGTCAGTCTCAAATGGCTCTCTTTGGTGTGTGTGTGTGTGTGTGTGTGTGTGTGTGTGTGTACGTGTGAGCGCACACGTGCGCGCGCATTCTCTGTGTGATCAAATTACAAGAAATTATGAAAAGGCAAAACCAGAGACAGTGAAGTGGTCAGTGCTTGGCAGGAGGTGTGTGTGGGGAACGGAATAGGTACAGGAGCTTTGAAACTACTATAGAGGTGGGTTATGGACTGAACGTTTGTGCTCCCAGCCTTCAGAAGTCATATGTGAATTCTAACCCCCAATGGGATGGTATTTGGAGGTGACCATTAACTAGGTTTGGATGAGAGTATGGCCTTCATGATGAGAGTAGTAGTGTCTTTGTAACAAAAGAAAATGCCCAAAGTTCTCTCTCACTCTGTCAAGTGAGGACACAACTAGAAGGAAGCCATCTTTAAGCCAGAAAGAGTGTACTCATGTAGAACACTCTGGTGTTCTGGTGTCCTGATCTTTGCCTTCTCAGCCTCCAGAGAAATAAACGTCTGTTGTTTGAGCCACCGAGTGTATGGTATTTTATTCTAGTAACCTGAGCAGACTAAGACATGACACTATGCAGTTGTCACAATCCATAGAGACTTACAACACACAGAATGAAGTTTAATGTACCCCAAATTTTAGGACATCATTAAAAAACTCAGGAATATCAGAATGGAATGCAGAATGTAACAAAAACTTCTCACCATATTTCAAAGGCATGGAAAAAAAAAAGCCCACTGAAGTTTGAAAGGGAAACAGTGTTAACCTAAGCAACTTTGGAAATGCAAGAACATGATAAAATGACAAAAGGACAACTTACATCCTGAGAGAAAATATTTTCAAACCACACATCTTAAAAAAGGATTAGTAGTGGAAATTACAAAACCTCTAAACTCGACAACAATAGCATTGAAAGAATAAAATACTTACAAATAAAATTAACCAACGAGGTGAATTTATTACACCGCAAACTACAAAAAATCTGGGGGCACCCTGGGTGGCTCAGTCAGTTAAGTGTCTGCTTTCAGCACTGGTCATGGTCCCAGGGTTCTGGGGTCAAGCCCCGCATTGGGCTCCCTGCTCAGTGGGGAGTCTGCTTCTTCCTCTACCTCTCCCCACACCTGCCTGTGCGCTCGCTCTCTCTCTCTCTCTCTCTCTCTCTCTTCTCCCTCTCTCCCTCTCACTCTCTCTCTCAAATAAAGAACTACAATCTTTTAAAAAACGAAAACTACAAAAAATGCTGAAATAAAATTTAAAAGGACATAAATTAATGGAAAGGCATACCATGTTCATTTATTGGAAGACTTAATACTATTAAGATGTCAATAGTACCCAAAGCATTCTATAAAATTTAATGCAGTACCTGTCAGAATACCAATGGCGTTTTTTGCAGATATAGTAGTACAATCCACCTTACGATTCATATGGACTCTCAAGGGACCCCAAACATTTTGGAAAAGAATGAACAAAGATAGGGGATTCACACTTCCTAATTTCAAAACTTACTACAAAGGTACAGTAATCAAAACAGTGTGGCTCTGGCATAAAGGCAGACACAGAGACCAGTGGAATAAAATAGTCAGAAATAACCTTGGTGCATGTGGTCAGTTGATTTTGAACAAGGGTGCCAAGGTCATTCAGTGGGAAAAGGACAGTCTCCTCAACAGGTGGTGTTGGAAAACCTGGAAGCCCACATGCAAAAGAATAAAGGTAGGAGATGACGGGAGGCCATGTGGTACATGCATGTGTACAGTGGGATAATTTTCAGCCTTAAAAAAGAAGGAAACTCTGCAATATGTGACAATATGCATGAAGCCTGAGGATAGTATGCTAAGTGAAATAAGCCAGTCCAAAAAAAGACAAGTACTGCATGATTCCACTTATATGAGGTATCTAAGATAGTTAAATTCATAAAATCAAACTGGAATGGTAATTAACAGGGAATCGGGGGGAGGGGAAAATAGGCAGTTATTAATTATTAGGCAGTTATTAATAGGCAGTTATTAATCCACAGGTATAAAGTTTCAGTTAAATAAAATGCATAAACTGTAGAGATCTTCCACACAACATTGCACCTAAAGTCACCAATAACATACAGTTAAAATTTGCTAAGAGGCTAGATCTCGTGGTAAGTGTTTCCTATCACAGTTAAAGTTTTTGTCTAAAGCTTGAACTTCATTAAACAGTCTTCCTTTCCTTGCATTGGCAATAAATGCTGAACAAGCATTTATTCAGCACTACTGTGTTCTGGGCACTGTGGATTTCAAAATCCAGTCCCCTCAAGGAGCTCAGAGAGATGGAGGAGATAGTTGAGTGAACAGATTATCCCAAGAGAACATGAACATTAGGATAGCAATACAACACTTTGAGCACTGGGGAAGCACAGAGATGGAGCATTTAACCCAGCCAGCTCATCAGGAGGCTACAGAAGGCTTCTTGAGCACATGGCTTCCGAACTGTATGGAAAGATAAATAGAAATTAGTACAGTGAAGATCACTTCAAGTATAGGGAAGAACATTTTTTTAAGTGCCCAGAAATGAGACCAAGTATGATGCTTTCAGACAACTGGGATATTCTGTATGATTCATGGATCATAGGGCACAAAGACTGGAAAGGATAGGGGTTGAAGACAGAAAAGGCTGAAACTGTAGGAAGGGAGTATATCCTAGAGGACTTCATATTCATGCTAAGAAGCATGGGCTATCCTGACAGCAAGGGGAGTCACGGACTATTATGGAGCAAAGGAGTGCTTTTGTCCAGTTCTGTGATGATAAAAAGTGGTTTAATATTCATTTCTTCCATTTTTAGATGTTCCCATAATGTGAACCTTGTGGTTGTGGAATGAGAGAATTTGGAATATCATACTTTGTTCTACTTGAACATCTACTATGTTGCCATGCATTATATCAGAAAATTTTCATATATAGGAATTTTTCTAATCTTGCTGACGTTGTTAAGGTGTTGTTATTCTTGTTTGACAGATCAGGAAGCTGATGTTCAGAGAGGTCAGCAGATGTATCCACAGTTTTTAGAGGTGGTAAGTGAAAGGTATGTGATGGAGGAGACCATCATTTCAGGTGGTGTGCTCAGTCTTTCCTTAAACCTTTGGCTCTGCTATCTTATCTTCTAGTTCGCCACAACTCTTGTATTCACAAGAGAGGCAATTTGGTGGGAAGCCAGGGGAAATAAGGTTGAGGGATACTTTGGTATAAGATAACAGCACTGACACCAATTCAGGAAATAGTGGCTACAAATCCTGGGCTGCAGGGGTGGTTTCAACATCCACAAATCAACCAGCGTGATACACCACATTAATAAAGGAAAGGATAAGAACCACATGATGGATGCAAGAAAAGCACTTGACAGTATCCTTTCTTGATTAAACAACAACAAACAACAACAACAACAACAACAAAACCCTTAACAAAGTACAGATATAGAAAGAACACACCTCGGGATGCCCAGGTGGCTCAGTCAGTTTAAGCATCTGCCTTTGGCTCAGGCCATGATCCCAGGATCATAGGATCAGGTCCTTCATCTGGCTCCCCTGCTCAGCCGAGAGCAGGCTTCTCCCTCCGCCTGTCACTCTCCCTGCTTGTGCTCGCTCTTGCTCTTTCTCTCTCTGACAAATAAATAAAAGGTAAGAAAGAAAGAATGAACGAACGAACATACCTCAACATCATGAAGACCATACACGAAAAGACCCACAGCTAGTATCATCCTCAATGGGAAAAAATGAGAGCTTTTCCCCCTGAGGTCAGGAACACGACAAGGATGACTACTCTCACCACCTTTGCTGAACATAGTATTGAAAGCCCTAGCCTCAGCAGTCTGACAACAAAAAGAAATGAAAGGCACCCAAATGGCAAGGAAGAACTCAAACTATCAGTCTTCATAGACAACATGATACTCTAATGTAGGCATGTGATGTGATGAGCCCTGGGTGTTACATGCAACTGACGAATTATTGAACACTACACCTGAAACTAATAATGTACTATGTTGGCTAATTGAGTTTAAATTTTAAAAAAAAGTCTCCTCAGAGAAAAGAAAGAAAGAAAAGAAAGAAAAAAAAAAAGAAAAGAAAACCCAAAAAGCTTACAAGAACACATACTAGAACTGATACAGGAATTCAGCAAAGCCGCAGGATATAAAATCAATACACAGAAGTCAGTTGCATTTCTATATAACAACAATGAAGCAGTAGAAAGAGAAATCAAGGAACCGATCCCCTTTACAACTGCAACAAAAACCAAAAGATACTTAGGGATAAACCTAACCAACGAGGGAAAAGATCTGTGCTCCGAGAACTATAGAACACTTAAAGAAATTGAAAAAGACACAAAGAAATGGAAAAACATTCCATGCTCATGGATCGTAAGAACAGATATTGTTAAAATGTCTATACTACCCAAAGCAATCTACACATTCAATGCAATCCCTAATAGAATGGCACCAGCATTTTTTGGAGCCAGCACAATCAATTCTAAAATTTGTATGGAACCAGAAAAGACCCCAAATAGGCAGAGGAATGTTGAAAAAGAGAACCAAAGTTGGAGGCATCACAATTCCAGACTTTAAGCTCTATGACAAAGCTGTAATCTTCAAGACAGTATGGTATTGGCACCAAAACAGACACATGGATCAATGGAACAGAAGAGAGAACCCAGAAATGGACCCTCAACTCTATGGTCAACTAATCTTCCACAAAGCAGGAAGGAATGTCTAACGGAAAAAAAGACAGCCTTTTCAACAAATGGCCTTGGGAAAACTGGACAGCGACATGCAGAAGAAAGAAACTGGACCACTTTCTCACACCATACACAAAAACAAACTCAAAATGGATGACAGACCTCAGTGTGAGACAGGAAGTCATCAAAATCCTTGAGGAGAACACAGGCAGCAACCTCTTTGACCTTGGCCATGGTAACTTCTTGTGAGACATGTCTCCAGAGGCAAGGGACACAAAAGCAAAGAGGAGCCACTGGGGCTTCATCAGGATAAAAAATCTTCTGCACAGCGAAGGAAACAATCAACAAAAACTAAAAGGCGACTTGCCGAGTGGGAGAAGATATTAGCAAATGACATTTTGGATAAGGGGCTGGTATCCAAGATCTACAAAGAACTCATCAGACTCAATACGCAAAAAAAAGTTAAAAAAAAAATCCAGTTAAGAAATGGGCAGAAGATATGAACACACATTTCCCCAAAGAACACACAGAAACGGTTAACAGACACATGAAAAAATGCTCAATATCACTCATCATCAGGGAAATGCAAATCGAAAGCTACAATGAGATACCACCTCACACATGTCAGAATGTCTAAAAATTAACAACTCAGGAAACAACAGATGTCGGGCACGATTCAAAGCAAGGGGAATCTCCTTGTACTGTTGGTGGGAATGCAAACTTGGTACAGCCACTCTGTAAAACAGTATGGAGGTTCCTCAAAAAGACGGAAATAGAACTACCCTATGACCCAGTAATTTCACTACTAGGTATTTATCCAAAGGTACAAGAACAGTGATTCACAGGGGCACATGCACCCCAATGTGGCTAGTGCTGTTATGAACAATAGCCAAAAATATGGAAAGAGCCCAGAGATGTCTATCAGCTGAAGAACAGATGAAGAAGATATCAAGACATCACACCCACCACACACACACACACACACACACACACACACACACTGGAATATTACCCAGTCGTCAGAAAGGCTGAAATCTTGGTATTTGTAATGGCGTGGATCGAGGAATTTGTAATGACGTGGATGGAACTAGGGGTTATTATGCTAAGCAAAATACATCAGTCAGAGAAAGAGAAAGACAAATACCATATGATTGGACTCATATGTGGAATTTAAGATACAAAACAGAGGAACAGAGGGGAAGGGAATGAAAAATAAGATAAAAAACAGAGAGAGAGGCAAACCATAGGGAACAAACTGAAGGTTTCCTGGAGGGGGACAGGGGTAGGGGCATGGAGTAAAATAGGTGATGGGGCACTTGTTGTGTCATGAGCACTGGGTGTTATACGCAGGTGATGAATCACTAAATTCTGCTCCCCAAAGTAACACTACACTATATTTTAACTAACTTGAATATAAATAAAATCTTGAAAGAACAAAATTAAGAAAATAGTGGCTCCAAATCCCAGTTCTGTTGCTTAGTCACTGTGTCATCTTAGGGCAGTTACTTCACCCTCTCTGAACCTCAGTTGTCCCTTTTTTAAAGTACAAATAAATTTACACAAAAACTTACTTCTGGGAATCAAATACAATAATTTATGTCAAGAATCTACTACAGTGCCTGGCATGCAATGAGCCCTCAATAAACAAGGGCACGTATTATTATAATACCTACTGTGTAACTATAGGGAAAGAGCCCTCTGTGAGCCTCAATTTTCTCATTTTCTGAAATCCAATGTGATTCATGTGTGTCTTACGAGCACAGTGCTGGGGACATAGTAGGCATTCACTAAAATAAACGATTACCAGTGTAGCATGGTATAATTACCATAGCCCTTGGTGAGAGTCAACATTGTATTCAAACACTGGCTTCAAACACTTGAGAAAGTTATTTACCCTCTTAGAGTCCTAGTATTCTTATTGGTCAAGTGGAGATAATATTCCTCAATTTGCCCAAGAGGCAGAGTTGTGAGAGCTGCAGATAATCTAGGTCAGTGGCCTGGCACATAGGACATACGCTGCACAGGAGGGGTTGAATCCAGATTGCAGAGCCCTGAATCCCAGTCTTTTTATAAGCTGCTACAAAGCCTACTAAGTGGATACATTCTCTTTTCTTGAGTGAGAATGAGACATTAGAAAGTCACTAGTTTAAGTGAGAGCTAGAATCAGTTTCACAGCTATAAAGAACATATTCTAAAGGAGAGAGACTCATGGTAGAGAATGATGATGGGTATGGTTTATTATGTGCCTACTGTGTGCCAAGTACTCTCTAAGTTGAAATTCTAATCAGTCCTCCAATTCTGCAAGACAGTTATTACCATCACCATTTTTATAGTTAAGAACTGTAAAGCTCAGAGAGATTACGTACCTTGCCACGGTCACAGAGCTAGAAAGCAGCAGGTATGTCTGACTGCATAAGCCAGGCTCTTTCAACTGTACAAAGATGTCTATGAAGTAAGCACTCCCATAATAAAGATAAAGAAAACAGGCTTATTGTGAATTTTATTTAAAAAAAAAAACCTTTTTGTCACGACTATTTGCAGTTTAAAAATCAATAACACCCCTCCTTTTTATCCCCAAGTGGGGGGGGGGGCGGGGGAAGAAAACGGCCTGTGCTGGTTCTAGTGGAACTGGAATGGCCAGGACAAAATCAGATAATTAGTAATAATTTATGGTGCCTATAGTATGTGCCACACATTATACTGGAAGTTTTTCATATACAGAATCTTTGCTAACCTTCCCAATGTTAGTAAGTGTTGCGATCCCTGTTTGACAGATAAGGAAACTGGTGCTTGGAGAGTCAGCAGATATATCCATGTTTTCAGAGGCGGTAAGTGAAAGATACGTGATGGAGGCCATACTGCCTCCAGTTAAGGGACAGTCAAAATGGCACTGGAATTGTTAACAAATCTATTAATCAGCATATTAGAATTTTACAGTCTATTATGGGGCTGGCTTAGCTTCGGGTTATCTGCAACCTAATAAACCTGTAAATCAGACTCAAATTTTGTCTCCATTTGTCTACACTTAAGCACTAAATAATGATCACTCTTTATAGTCTTTTCTTCTCTATGATCAGTGTTAGTTAAGTACTGTATTTTTCTAAGTCCACCCAGAGCAACATGTCTCTAGAGACGAAAAATTGCTTAAGCCCCAAAACCCCGGTTCTCATTGGAACCTATTCCATGTCCTAATCACAGAGTTTTTTCCATCGTGGATTTTCTGATGTCAAACAAGATGAGACTTCCAACTGAAGGCCTTTTCACACTCATTGCATTCATAGGCATTCTCTTCACTGTGAATTCGGATGATGGTAAATAAGGTGAGATATCCGCAGAAAGGCTTCATCACATGTGGTTGCATTCTTAGGACTTTTCCTCATTATGGATATTCTAATAGTCATTAAGAACAGATCTCCACCTTACCTTTTTTTTTTTTTCCCACATGGGCTGCACAAATAGGGTTTTTTAGCACTCTAAATTCTGGTTTGTTCAATAAGGTGGTGTGAACTCTGGCCAAAAGCTTTTCCATATTCATTACACTCATATGGTATTTCTCTACTATGACTTTCCTGATGCTGAATAGGATTTGAGCCCCAAATAAATGCTATTCCGCATACATCACACTTGTAAGGCTTTCTTCACTATGGATTTCACTATTTCTTCACTATTTCTTCACTATGAATTAAGAGATGACCTGTAACTGAAGGCTTTCTCATATTTATTACACTATAAGGTTGTCCCCTCCTATGAGAGCTCTGATAAAATGTGAACTATTGCTGAAAGTTTACCACATTCATTGTATTCTGAAGGTTTCTCCGTATTCAGACATTTTATATGTCTTATATATGCTGCACTGGGCTCAAAACTAGGATTATATGAACCACAAGTTGGGGATTTATCACAAATGGGATTTTCCTCTGATGACACAGAGTTTTCCCTCACATCAGAGCTCCTGTCACATCCAAACAATTCATAGTTCATCTCCCGCGTGGGGCTTAGTCCATCGGCCATTATTCTCAAATTGTAACCTCTGGAAGGAATGGGTTCCAGTCATTCCCATGCTGAGTTTCCCTGGGATATCACTGAACTGACTCACTTCTTCAAAGGCAGGGTCCTTCTTCAAAGAAGAGCCCATGGAATTCTGGCCAACAAAATCCACACTGGGTTTAGCCTCTTCAGGTACTTTTTGGTTATTTTTAAGATTTTTATTTATTTGTTTGAGAGAGAGTGAGAGCAAGAGAGATCACAGAGGGACAGGGAGAAGCAGACTCACAGCCAAGGGGGGACCCTGATGTGGGACTCGATCCCAGGACCCTGAGATCATGACCTGAGTCGAAGGCAGACGCTTAGCCCACTGAGCCACCCCAGGCACCCCGGGGTACTTTTTGGTTAAAAATAAGATTGTGTTCATTGGGGTTTATCAACTGAAATGATAAAAATAAAATTAAAAAGTATCAACTGTTTTCTATATTGAGAATAAATCGATTGCCAGTCTGAAATCATGGAAGAAAGGATTACCGAGTTCAAACAAATGCCCATTTGCCATCATATTAAAGGACAGGACGAGCAAGTTGAAAAACGGGTTTCTGCCCCTGCCACCACACTGGATGTGTGTGTGTGTGTGTGTGTGTGTGTGTGTTCGCGCATGCACATGCACACACACAACACACACACACACACAACAGATATGCTGTTTTTAAATTCCCCCATATACTATCATATATTTTTACAGTGAGCCAGGAAGAATGATTCCATTTCATAAATCAGGAATCCGAGACTAAAAAACAATAAAAATATCATACTCACATGGCTAGTAATAACAAATCTTGGACTAGATATCATATTTTGAGTACTGTTATTTTTTGTAACATGAACACCAATTTGTATTTGAATTCATACGGAATTTCCTACTATAGCTATAATACCTGGAAAACTATGTAAAAGATTTCAAACCTGTGAGAATTTTAAAAAGAGAGAGGGAAGACAAATAAAGCAAGAATATTTGTGTTTCTGCAATGCAGCAAGAATAAAGAAGCAAAACTGAATCCTACTCAGCCTTGAGAGTTTGCATTCCAGTCTGTTAGAGAGAAGGAAGGGAGTTGGCACTGTGGGTGAAAGAAATGATGGAGCCTGGCCAGAGTGTCCTGTACAGTCTAGACCACAGAGTTCTCTGAGGTAAGCTTATAGCCTTACAGTCTTGGTTTAGAAAGAAGATTTAGACAAACATCTCAGATCAGATGTTTCCTCTTAGACCATCTCAAACTATGTGTTGAAGTTAACCCAAAAAGCTTTTATCCATCTGGGTGCATCTAAGTTACTCTGAGTCTCCCCAGGACTAGGAGGAAGGAAGAAAGAAATAATAAATGGAGTTACAAGTATGTAATCAGTCAGGGTCACAGCAGGAAACCGATAACACTCAAATTGGGTAATTTCAGGAGAGTTTAATAAAGGAACTAATGCGGTTGTGGGCAAGGGTTATAAGAAAATCAAAAAGGATTATCAGCATCCCCAGGCTAGTAACTGAAGGGTGATTTAGCAACTCCAGGCCCAAAGGACTGAGGGGAAAGAACTTTAATATATATCCCAAGCCCAAGAGAGCTAAGTATAGAGGGACACTATATAGAAGCTGGAACCTTCATATGAAGGATGTAGCCAGCCAATGATGAGCCTACACAGAGGGAGCTCAGAGGCATAAATGTCACGACATCACTCTCCTACCTTTGACCTGACAGGGCTTCCCCACTGGACAAGCTCAGTCAGAAGCCAGAGGGCAAAGTCAATTCCTGGGGCAAACAGCAGGTGCAGAAGATTGGGAAATGGATCTGGAGACACAAATGAAAAGACATAGAGCAGAGGGTGTTTTAGATGGTTGGATATATTTACCTGGCTTCCTCCAGGTAAGAATTGAACCATATAATCGAGTGATTTAACCTTTTTCGCCCATCTCCAAAATCAATCAATAATCCACTTTGGTGAACCTCCGACAATATTTATAACAAGATTCTCAGAGTAGAGCTTAAATACCAGAGGTTAAGGAGGAAGGAAGTAGGAACTGGGAAACCATTCCATTTATTAGAGTGAAACAATATAAAAATATTGGAAATAAATTTGATAAGAAAAAGCAGAATTATATGAAGAAAACCATAAAGTCTTTTGGAAAGACAGAAAACAAAATCTGACCAATTAGAAAGATAAACTATGTTCTTGGATGAGAAGATTTCATTGATATCATAAAAATTAGAATACAATTAATTGAATATTAACTAGATTGCACAGGATTTCTTATTTTGGATTGCACAAAATAATCTAAAAGTTTTTTGGAGAAAATAAATGAACCAAGAGCAGGTAAGATTATTATGAAAAGGAATAGTGAGGGCAATCTACCTTAGTGGATATGCTATAAAAATGACAATACAATTACATACATGTATATATAATTAAATATAAAATGAAGCCCGGTGGCAATAAATTTACATATAATTGACTGTTAATAATATTGAACTGCTATCGTATAGCATGTACCCTATAGTACATCACAGAATCCAGCTGAATTAGAGTTAAATATACGAAAACCAATATGAATGTTGCAAGGAAAAAACTTAGGAAGCTAGAGGTACAATATAGGAGTCAGAGAAATCATCTCCACTGGAAATGGTGAGAGTTCGAAAAGATTAAAGGCTGACATTTGACTACATACAAATTCAAATTTTTTGAATGACAAGAGATATCATTAATATACAAATACAGATCAGCAACATATATTTTAATAAAGATGACAAGGGTTTAATATCCAAACTATATAGGAAAGTAGTCTGAAAACTAACTTAAAAAAAATGGGGAAAAGGATAAGAGGAATTCACAGAGTAGCAGAATTAAACTGCCAGTATATTAATAAATATGGGTGGAGGGAGCCAAAGTCTATGGTAGTGAGATAAATGCAAATTAGATAAATAATGAGATTATTAGTTTGCATACATGAGATGGTTTAAAACATTAAGAGTTATAATTCTAATTATTGGTAAGGATGCAGCGAAAGGTTATTCCTATACACTGGGTGGGAAAATTCTCAAGTCTTAAGACTTTGGGAACTTCAGAGCCAAAACTTGTAAAACCGTGTAATTAAAACAATACACACAGACACCACACATACATCTTGTACTCAGTATCCAACTCCTGGATATCTCTTCCATAGAATATATAGCACAAAATATAAAGTCCTATGTGTGAGGATGTTTATAGTAATACTGGAACAAAATTAAAGGCCTCGATCAAAACAAGAACTGTAAATAAGCTATAAGATACCTACACCACACATATGATACAACCATTTAAAAACAATGAATTAGAACTATATAAGTTGACTTGGAGACATTTATACAAGGTTATCATTATATACATAATATACAAGATATGGAGAGAGTAACAATTAATACGATACCATCATGGTAGCAATGAAAAAAAACCATTATGTGTTTATACATGCATGCATGTGTATTTTCTATCATGATTGATGATAAGACATGCAAATAATATAGAGAGGATACGTAATAGATTATTAAAATGGGTTAATGAGGAGATTTTTTTTTTAGAAAAAGGGAGGTGGAAATTCAAGCCCAAAGTAAGGAAATAGTAGACTGCATTAAAAGGGTGGGAACATGTATGTATAACCACCATTTATGTTTGTCATGTGTGGAAAGGTGATGAAATTAAGATAATTAAAAATATTAAAGCAGAAATGTGATAGCATGATTTCAATTAAAATGTTCAGCAATATTAAAAATTAAAAGGTGTGATTCTTCACCTTAAAAACTCAATAGATGGGGCACCTAGGTGGCCCAGTCAGTACAAGCGTCTGACTCTTGGTTTTGGCTCAGCTCACGATTTCATGGGTCCTGCATCGAGCCCAATGGGGCTCTGTGCTCAGTGTAGATTCAGCTCTCTAAAATTCTCTCTCTCCTCTCTCCCTCTGCCTCACCCCCCCCCCATCCCCCGGCTATTGTGTGCACACAGTATGTGGGCATTGCAACGCTCTCTCTCTCTTGCTCTCTCTCTCACAAATATAAAATTTTAATTGGAAAATGAAAAACCAATGGATTGGAACAGAGGGAAACACTTCCTAACTCACTCTATGAGGCCAACATTACCCTAATACCAAATTCAGATAAAGACCACTAACAAGAATGGAAAATTACAGACCAATATATATACCTCATGACACAGGTGCAAAATATTCAAACACATTTTTACCAAGTCAAATCCAAATGATGTATTAAAAAGAATATATAACCACAGTCAAGTGGGATTTATCCAGGTATTTGTAAATCCAGTTTCACATGCAAAAATCAATTAAGGTAATCCATCCTATCAACATACGATCATACGGTCATATTGTTCAATGCATAAAAAACATTTGACAAAAACGCAAAAAGCCATTCATGAGAAAAACTGTCAGCAAAGTAGGAATACTGGGGAAATTCCTCAGCTTAATAAAGAACATCTACTAAAAAACGTACATATAACATCACACTTCTTAGGGATTAACCAGATGCTTTTCTGCTAACATCAGGAATAAGGACAGGATGTCCCTTCTCACCAATCCTATTCAACAGCAACGTCCTAGTTAATGTAAGAAGATAACACAAGACAACGAAAATGTATACAGATCGGGGCACTTCTGGTGTCCTTTCTCCTATGAGGACCTTGGGCCCCGGATCCACATGTGATTGAAGGGTGCAATCTCTAAAACTGGAGTGGGGTAGAAGCAGGCCAAGTCCCCCCTTCTTGCCTTCGGGGGACCACCGGCTCAGGATCAGACCATGGGCCCAGAACTTGAAAACATAGATAGAGGGACATGGGCAAGGTGCTAAAGTTGCTGCCTGGGGGCTGGCACCATGGCCTACAGCACACTCATGAGTCTGTTTCACCACAGAAAGGTGGGCACAGAGCCATTTTCTCTAATCAGATGAGGGCCTTCACTTCAGGACCCGCCTGGTTCCAGTTACCCCATCATCCAGGACATTCAGGCTGGACCCTAAAAAATGTCCTCTCCCACAGGCACAAAAGACCTACAGATGGTAAGCATCTTCCTGTGAGTGCGATGTCTCAACCCAATGTCATGGAGCTTCCCAGCATTGTACCAGTGCCTAGAGCTAGACTAGGAGGAGTGATGGACTGCCATCAGCTGACAAGGAGGTGCCTGAGGATGGTGTGGCCAAGTTCCAATACCTCGCAGCCAATTATCAGGGAGCCCCAGGGACATCCTTGTTGATCTCATGGGCACGGACAGAGAAGGGTGAGCTGAGGAATTCGGCCTTATCCTGGTTGATCTCATGGGCACGGACAGAGGAGGGCTGAGGAATTCGGCCTTATCCTGGTTGATCTCACGGGCGCTGACAGAGAGGGCTGAGGAATTCGCCTATTACACTGGATGATGTTAGTCATCACAGAGCCTGAGCTTTAGCTGAGAGAGTATTACAGCTGCTATGGAAGCCAAACAAGTAGCTCAGCAGGAGGCCCAGGGAAGCCCATGTTCAGGTGGAAAAAACAGCAAAGCAGAAACAGCAGCAGAAGGCTGTGTAGGCTGAAGGTGAGGCTGAGGCCACCAGGATGCTTGGAGAAGAGCCCTAGGCAGAGACCCCTGGCTACGTTGGACTGTTTGCAAGATCTAGGAAGCCAATGAAACATCTCCAAGAAGAGTACTGCCACATCACAGAATTGTATCTATCTCACTGCTGAAAAAACCCGTTGTGCTCAATGTGTACAGGATGAAAATTTTTGCTTTGAAAAACCGACAGCCTTAGTCAAGGGTAATAAATGAGTCTCCCCAGCCCCAGAGAAAAATGTGAATCTGCTTCCCCCCAACGCCCTGGTTTGATGAGGAGCCAGTGTGGGTCCAATAGACCTCCATCCGTGCCCCACAGTATCATGCCATAGTCCTCAATCTGTGTCAGTTCCTCCCAGCCCCTTCCTAGATGAACATAGACTGGCCAGTTTTATCAAGGGAAAGACCTCTCTCTTCCTCAGGTGTTGGGCTGCCAGGGGTATATTGGGACAGTATGATTTCTGAGTGATTTAGTACAGCTAATTGATTCCTTCCGTCTAGGCTGAGGGGGTGATAACCACCATCCCCAGGAATTCTCATAAAAAGACAATAATGACAGCTATTAGCAAGATTGGAAAGGAAGATATAAAACTGTCATGTTTGCAGATGTCATGATTGTCTATGTAGAAAATTCCAAAAGGGTTCTAACCCAAGATGCAACTGTCAGGAAGATCCTGAACTTACCGTCCTTGGTGAGCAATAGGCAAATCTATACCTACTTATACAGCAATTCATTCCTGAAGAAGAACGGAGAGCTGACCGAACAAAGCTTCTGCACAACAAAAAGATAGATGAGACCACAATAGAGAACATTGAGCCGGAGACACAGTAAGGGAATCCCACACCCCGATTAGACTAGTCCCAAATGCACAAATGCAGGTGTGAGGAGAGAGAGTACTTGAGGGACCATGAGGCAGATTCATCTAGTCCATGGGGCACAGGAAAAAAAAAAAAAAAAAAAAGCTTAAAAGATGGCTTAAAAGAGCAACTAGAGAACATAAAGGATCCTGCCTCAGATCTCCAGCAAATCGCAGGGGAGCTACCAGAACTCTCTCTGGGGTCACGGGACCTGGCAAGGCCATTGGAATTACATTCCTCCACCCAACCTTTGATAGCCGGGAGGGGAGCAGGGTGCCAGGTGCCTATAGCTGGGCCTGAGCCACCTCAGTGAGCCACAGCCCACATCAGTGCTCCAGGAAGTCCCACCAAGGCGCAGCACACAGTTGCACCGAAACAGTGGGGGAGACACCACCACTGGCTCAAAGCTCACTACAAACTCCAGCTGACCTAGCGTGTGAAGAACCCCAGAACTCTCCAGGGCCAAACACCCACCTTCAGCACCCAGATGACTGCTAGTTGCACTCCTGGCACCGAGTACTATGGCACCTCCTGGCTTCCTGGTCTTCTTTGGCTCTAGTGACACCACCAGGACGCACCAGTTCTATGCCCCACCTCCGGTTCCTGCCACTGCAGTGAGGGCATCCACTGTGCTGAGCACTTGGCAGACCAAACACCTGCTTCACTTCAGCTTCACCTGTCCTGCCAGGCTACCCTCTGTGTGGAGCCGCCCAAGACCACCCCCAGCGCATGCCTTCGATTTCACCTCCCCCCATCCCTGAGGGACAGCCCCCCGCACCGCCTCCCCCAGGATTGGATATGCCCACACCCGCCACCCCCCAGGTCCAGCGCTCCAGGCAACCGTCACCAGGCACCCGTCATACACAGGGAATGCGCATACAACCCTTCCTGGAAGGTTAGAAGACAGTTAGCTGTTCTACCTACAATTCATAGAAACATTAATTTTTCTATCAGAGAAGTCAAGCCAAAATGAGGAGGGGGGACAAAGGTAATATGGTCCCCCCCCGCAAGAACAAGCAAAACTTCAGAAAACCGAACTAAATGAAAACGGAGATAACCAATCTACAAATACCAAGGTTCAAATCTTGGTCATTCAAGGTGTTCACCAGGCTGTAGAGAAGAACAGATGCACTTAGTGAGAATTTTTCAACAAAGAGGAAACCTCTCATCCGGGTGCCTGGGTGGCTCATTGGTTCCGTGCCTACCTTTGGCTCAGTGTCACCGATCCCAGGAGCTCTTGGGGTGGGACCCCACATCAGGCTCCTGCTACAGCGGGGTGGCTGCCATCCCTCTGTCTCCATCGCTCCCATGCCGTGCCCCGCTGTGCTCTCTGAGTCCATTGCCTGCTCTCCCTGTTCAACATAATGAAACAATATTTTTAAAAAGGGCAGCTAGACAATTACAACGACCCAGTCAGGGTTGAAAAGCAATGACCAAAATGAAAAAGCATAGAGAGAATAACAGTAATAGAGGGTTCCGAAGAACAGATCCGCCAACTGGAAGTGTAAGGAAGAAGCCCCAATCCCTACAGCAACAGGGGAAAAAAAGACCTTAAAAAATGAAGATAGTTAAGGGATGTCTCAGACAACATCAAATGAACATCAAATGCAGATGAATATTTGCATTTTGGCCATCCCAGAAGGAGAAGAGATAGATAGGGATTTTAAAAAACAAAACAAAAACTAATTCGAAGAAAGAACAGCTGAAAAATCCCTACCCTCGGAAGGAAACACATACAGCTTCAAGAAGCACAGAGTTCCAAACAAGATGAACCCAAGGAGGTCTGCACCAAAACACATAATAAGTAAAATGCCAAGGATTAAAGATGAAGAAAATTTTCCAAAACAGCAAGAGAGGGGTGCCTGGGTAGCTAGTCAGTTACATATGCAACTCTTGATTTCAGCTCAGGTCATGCTCTCAGGGTTGCGAGACTGAACCCCATGCTGGGCTCAGTGCTGTGCATGGAATCTGCTTAAGATTCTCTCTCTCCCTCTCCTTCTTCTCCTCCCCACCCCACTTCTCTAAAACAAAAACAGACAGACAAACAAATCAAAACCAAAAACAGCAGGAGAGAAAAACTAATATGGACAAGGGAAACACCATAAGGCTCCCAGCTGATCTTTCAGCAGAAATTTTGCAGGTGAAAGAAAAGTGACATAATATATTCAAAGTGCTGAAACCAAAAACTTACAACCAACAATATTCTAGCCAGCAAGGTTATCATTCAGAATCAAGTAAAAGATAGAGAGTTTTTCTAGGCAATTGAAACTTAAAGGGTTCATCGCCACTAAATTGGCCTTAGAAGAAATACTGAAGAGAGTTTTTGAAGTGGAAAAAGGAGCCATAATTACAAGTAGAAAATTATGAAATGAATAAATTACATGAGGAAAAGTAAACATACAGGAAGGTAGTAGAGCACTCACTTAGAAAGCTACTATACAGGTTAAAAGACAAAGTAGTAAAATCAATTGTATCTGAAAAATTAGTTAAAAGGACTCACAAAATAAAAGATATAAAATGTGACAACACACACACATAAAATGTGGAAGGGGAGCAAAAATTAAGATTTTTAAGATTGTGCCCAAACTCATGTGACCATCAATGTAATATAGACTGCTATATACTTAGGATGTTCTATATGAACCTCAGGATAAACAAACACCCAAATCCTATAATGGGTACACAAAACATAGGGGCGCTGGGTGCCTCAGTGGATTAAGCCTCTGCCTTTGGATGGGGTCATGATCTCATGGTCCTTGGATGGAGCCCACATCAGGCTCTCTGCTAGGCAGGGAACCTGCTTCCCCTTCTCTGCCTGCCTCTCTGCCTACTTGTGACCTCTCTCTGTGTCAAATAAATAAATAAAGTCTTTAATAAATAAATAAATAAATATTTTAAAATATATAAAAATATATAAAAGGGAAGGAAAGCCAGCATAACTGAAGAAACTCATCAATCAAATGAAGGTGAGCAAGAGAAAAAGAAAGGAACAGAGAAGAGCTAGGAGAACCAGAAAACAATTAACAAAATGGCAGTAAGTACAATACCTATCAAG